>NC_081407.1:738761514-739061514 GCF_030272615.1 Cryptomeria japonica
AGACTGATACAATAGGTTCTATTAGGAACCGATCCTGTTAGGGATCACTCGGTTAAGGGATGGCTAGAATACCCGGTTAAGGGTTAAACCTTGTTAAAGGTTACCTTGTTAGAGGATTTCAAGAACTCAATAGTTTTGAGTCACCCTATTAAAATATTTACATCAAGTCGGTTAAAGCTACCCTGTTAAGGGATTTACAAACCGTTGAGGTGGTTAGAGATCAATAGGTATTACAATGATCTAGTAATAGCACTCAATGCCAATGTAGATCCGCTTTAGCTCCTCTTCACCTTCTGCACTTACACTCTGCAGGTATCACTTCTCTCCTCTGGTCTGGCAAGAATCACACATCTCTTCTCTTGGATACACACACAACTTTTGCCAACAACCTCAGAAAGAAACACAACATTGACCTTATAGGAAAACAGATAGGTCGGTAGCATAAACCCTAAACCCTAAACCTATTAGGTTAAGGAATTCAAACGGTTCAATCCTGACCATTGAGAACACTACATTAAATGCAACAGTCTTGATCCAATCTCAAGACATTCTCCATCACTCATTTTCCACCGATTTCATGGTGGCTGATAACCCATCACACGTTATCACCATTTACAGACTTCGCACATTCCCGAGGTAGATAGGAACAATCTCCTTCATGCAAGATCCTTCACGCGCACAAGGCTAACGTGGCAGCACGATCTGTTCTTCGTTACAATGCTAACTCATCACACAAAGTCACTGATTAAGTCACACAGGTTTGAGACACTTCAACTGGAAACCGTGAAGTTGTGACTACCAACCGATAGTCATACAAAGCTTCCATGTGCCAGTTCCCATAACCACATGCCGGTTCACCTTAAGCAAGCACACCGCTTTACTTTGGCACAAATGTTGGTTCACAGTGTGTTGGTAAACGGATTTGTTGCTTTAAGAAACTTTCTTGAAAAACTCTGTTTTGCCCTGTAATTAGCAACAAAGCGTTCACAACAGTTGAAGAATCACAAAAAAAAAAAAAAGAATGGTAATTCTTCTCTGCGTTTGAGAGGGGCAGCTCCCTCGTATAACGGGGGTTTTTGGATTTTTTAAAAATTTTAAAGAATGAACAATAAAGAAAGATTGAACGCCATACAAGGTATGAGTCTAGATTAAAATAAATTCCATATAATCAAGTTTGAGATACCACAACTTGAAATAATCTTCTTCACATTCAATGTTAAAGGTAAAGCATTAGGTAATCATCAATTAAACATAAGAACATTGATAATAACCCATGAGAATAAGTTGAACACACATCCAAATTGATCTCTATTGCTTAATTGCTTGAATAATACTATCCAAGTCTCTCATACAAAGCTTGTGAAAAAGTGGAATCCCCCCCCATGAGAATAATAATGAGGTATATATAGGTGAAGTGATAACCACCTGAGGTACCTACCCTAACCACCTTTATAACTACTTGAAATAACTTCCTCAACTACTTGAAAAATAACTATTTAGAATAACTACCCAAAATGAGAACTTAGGATAACTACCTCATATGAAAAGAGCCAAGATTATCCTTTATTACAATAAAGAAATAGAGATGAGAGAGAGAGAAACTCGATCATGAGAGTTATTTACAAAGAAAGACAAAAACATGATGCGAGTAACACAACAAAAATGAAGACTATACAAAATGCATCCTTGCACTTATTCTAAGCTAACTCCTTGTGCTGCCGATGAGGCTGTTGCTTCTGTAGACACATTATGTTGTCTAGGTCCTTTGTCTCTGAAGATTCTGAAAAGTCAGATGGCTGAAGTGACAGATTTTCCTTTGGGAATTAGGATGTTGTCTATCCTCATTTTCCATGTCTTCAAGTTTCTATGAATGCCACTTAGTTCTGTCACCATGCTGAGTATCTGAGACATAGAGATTCTCAAGGAAGAGTAAATATCAATCAATTTTTCCATGGTGTTTTCATTGAAGTTTGTCCTATTAAAAAGCTGCTGATCTACCATGTTCTGGAAGCTATTTTGTAACACCTGCAAATCTTCCATCAATGTCACATCTGGGAAAAGAGCAGTGAGTTGTCCTTGGAGTTTGGTACACACTTGATCACATGAAAGCATGAGCTTTTCTAACTCTGATGAAACTTGATCTATGATCACTAGTTTCCAGTTAATGCTTTTTATCCATATTTCTAGATAATCTTTTTCATTATTAGGCAGGATCTTCTCAGTTGCAAGGGTGTCCATTCCAATTTCTATCATTTGTTTGAAATAATTCACAATTTCCTTCCAAGTTGTTTCCTCTTTCTTGGCATTCTTCAAGTCTTTCTCCATAGTATTTTTCTTTATTAAGACCTCATCATGGATAGATTTTGCTTGGACTAGGAAATCACATGCAAGAGTTTTGACCTTTTCTACCCAACCTTCAATTACCTTTCCATAGGCTTGGTACTTTTGAAGATTATCCATAACATTCCTTTCAATTACTCCTTCTGGTGTCAATATAATTGGCTGGCGATCTACACTTAGTGGCATAGTGGAGGTATCAACTACGGATTTCAAGTAAGAAGACAAAGTGTGCACTTGTTGTTTCAATTGATCCTTGGATTGCTTATCCTTTTCACGTCTCTCCACCATTCTGGCTGCCATCACATTAAAGTTCTGAATATCAGACTCATGAGAAGAAAGTCCCATATCAATCTTTGTCACAACAAAGTCCGCAGAGGTGGCCTTATTTGTATCTTTCTCAGATATGGGTTGAGCAATCTCTAAGCACATATTCCTTGAATTTGGATCAGTCTTTATTCTTGAGGATACTTTGAGTTTCTTCAGTGTTTCAGCTCTTTCAAAGAGATCAAATATGCTACTAAATTCAGGTACCACCAGCTTTTCTATCTTCCTCTTCTTCAATAGACTTTGTTCTAACCATGGGAAAGAAGAATTTTCTGTAGACTCTTGGATGATTTCTTGTCTTGCTACCATTGTTGTTGTCACCTCTCTGATTTCTTCAAATTGATCGCTTGGATTGATTGGAAATGATGAATCCATGACTAAAGTATTTTGTTGTACTTCTTGTCGTGGGGATTCAATGGGAACTGAGGGAGATATGGAATGCATTCCATCATCAAATCTCATGTCATCCAAGAATTCCACTGGAACTTGATCTTTTTCTTGATTCGGAATAGAATCTTCTTCTATGCCTTTTGCTCTAGATTCTTTCTCTTTTGTCGAGGTTCATCACCACATGTGTTCTGAAGATTGTTCCTCCTTGGAGGGTCTTCATCTCCATCACTTCCTTGAGTATTCTGGTAAGAAGGAGTATCCCTATATGGGAAGAATGCAGTGACGTAAAGCTCTCAAGCTGATTTCCTTTCCTTCTTGGAGTTTCCTTTGTTGGTTTGGTAGCAGTCATTTGAGTAATCTTCTTCTTAATCCAGGCTTCAGAATTCTTGATTACAAAACTTGTTCTTTCTCTGACATCTCTCATTTCTGGATCTGCCCAATTCAAACTGGGAAGTGGCTGGGACTGGACTTGCTCAAAATAGATAGGATCAATCAAATCAGATCCATCATCTTCAATGCCTTCTATGGTCCAATCCATCTTGAAATCTTTCATTTGCTTCAAAGTTAACCTTGTCCAATCTCTTTTTCTAACCTCGAACTCATCTTCACAATCTTCCCAAAAGTCTTCGAGATTAGGAAAATGAAAATAGCCAGGACCTAACTTTAAGCTGTTCTTGACATAATCCTTGCTATCAAAAGGGAACCTCATCTGGTATGGATACAAGTTGATCTTAGATAAAGCTTTTTCTGCCTCATCTGCTCTTGAACTTGACTCACATCTATAGTGCCCGAGACAAATAGGAAAGGCTACCCCTTTATTCTTTCTATCTCTACATTTCTTTTGAACTGAAACCAATTGCTGACAAAGCTCAACTAAAATGAGCTTATCATCAACATATCTGGGTAACTTGTGTGGATAACCTTCAAATCCTCCTACTCGAAGATAGGTAAATCTCGAAAACTGGATGAAGAAACTTCCATATTTCTTTATCAATTTAGCGGCTTCCTTTGATATTTTGGTGGCAATGTCTCCTTGTAATAACCTTACTGCCCACATTGTGAAAGCATCATTCACCCGCCTGAAATACACAAAGCTTTCCTCAAGTTGCAATTGCTTGTAATAATGGTAAACTTGAGTTTCTTGATTCAGGACACCATTAGTACTTAACCCTAGCCATGACCTCAAATTAGCAATAGCATATATCAAGTAAGAGGTCATATGGAAGCGTTGACTTGTTTTGAAGTGCACTAACTGGTCATGTATGCAGTTGCTGATGAAATGGCCCCAGTCAATGAATTGCTTACCAGCAGAGAAGACTGTTATGAAGAGGTACATCCACATTTCGAACTCAGTGGAATCAGGACTTCCTATCACTCTATGGAGTAAGATAATCAAGTAACAAATTTATTTGATGAAAAGAGAACGATGGAGTGTTTTTGGAAGCTGAGACTGTCCTCCTCGTGGTGCAACCATCCATTCTTTAGCCAGATTGTTGAGGCATTGGCTTCTATTATCGCTGAAGTATTTGTAAGCTTTTTGCTTATCGATGTGAGTGAACTTTTCCTTATATGGCAAACAAAGAATAATAGCTATTGAAATTCCATCAAGTTTGGCCATTAACAATCCATCTGCAGCTCTTATCTCTCTTGCATCTGGATTATATCTTTTTGAGCATTCCATCATCAAATCTGTACATTGAATTGCTATGGGAAAACATGCTGCTTCAATCAAGCCGCTTCCTGCCACTCTATAGGACAACTTCGATCTGTCGCCTTCCATGAAGAACTTTTTGATTTCCTGCAAATTAATATGCCCAATCTTGGTATCATGAACCTCCGGAAACATGGTGTTGATCATCGGGGCATACTCATACTCCTGAGCCTTGTACTTCATGATGGTATTTTTGCAGATCCTTTATATTGAATTCCTCTATGTCAATGTTACTGAAACTTTGAGGCTTCGGTGATGTGTTTAATAAATTATCCCAACCCCATATATTGTCTGGTCTATATACAGGCAGGCTGACATGACTATAATCAAAACTTTAATCTTTATGCTTTCATAAATGTCTATAGCCACTTCCAACACTTGAATTTTACACCGGTGGAGAGAATATTGGCCTTTCATGCTCAGAACCTAGCTCAATAATGATCGTATTTCTTTGAAATATTTGAACAAATCCCTCAATGCACTGTTAGAAAGCCTTCATATCTACATGCAGGAGTGAGGACGCTAAGGAAGGTGGCGTATTGCTATTCACAGCTATCCATGAGATAGTATCCTTTCTGAGAAACTCTGGAACATCTGATGACTCCATTCATTGCTGCGTACTTCTTGTGCATCATCGATACATTCTGCAAGACTTTCGTTTCTCCATATCCACTAGGAGGAATAGCAGTCTTCCACCAAGTCAGAGGATTCATGTAATGCTCACGCAGTTGTTTCAGCTGCAAATAATATGTAGATAGATACACAAGGCATATATTCTCCTCTCTTGCATCTCATTCACTGATTTTTTTTAAATTATTGTTATTGATAATCTGCAGAATACACGTCTAAACGCAATGCTTCATCTTTGATATTTGCAAGTGGAGTTGGGTAGCACGATATGCATCTTTATCGGCATGCAAAGCAAACGGTGAGGGTAGTTACAAACCGACTTCCACCTTCCTTCCTGGCCACGTGGTAAGTTCCTTCCGCCAACTGGGGTTTCAGGCGAGCTTGGTGCCACTTTTCAATTAGAAAGGTATCGGCATCTTGATCAACTTTGCCAAGTTGCCGATAACAACCAAAACATGACTTAAATCTGAAAGTTGGTTGTTGATATTTGTATTCGGCTTGTTTATCCTTTTGGTCAACTTACCAATATCTTTCATGCATAAGTGAGTTTGATGCAGTTACCGATTTGAGTGGAGAGAGAACTTCGGGTTTGAATGCAAATTGAATACTCAGCATACGTATCGGCCAATGCTCAACTTGAACAATTTGATAAGACGTAACTTGATAAAAGAGCTATCGGCTACTTCAACTTGAACAATTTGCGGATGCTTGGGCATTATCGGCAACGTGTGTCTTTCTTCCAAATGATCGATGCAAGAATGTATCGCGGCTCACTTGCAATTTTCCCAAAAATAAAATAAAAATGAACCCTTTGATGAGCGAGAGTATGTGATCGGCCACTTAATAATTTGTTCCAACTTGCCGATTTTAACATCATAATGCCATTTTGAGTGCTGAACACTTCATTACAGACCTTACAAATATTTGTTCTATAGCAGAAAGCGGGCAGATAGAATGTTGGCGAAGGTTGCTGCATTATGGTTTTACGCCTTTGACTTTGTATTTGTATCTGATTCAAAGTTTTCGAAGTCTTTTCTCCAAGTTTGTTTAGTGCATGTTATATTTCAAGGCTTCGAATAACATCAAGTCATATGCTTGTCTATGCTTCCTTATTGTGCACACAACATCTAACAAGATTTCCCTTTTGTCATTTTAGTACAATACACATGGTCATCGATTTGCATCAGCTAAATGACTTGAGCTCTCAACTCGTCCCTGCTTCATGGATGTTTGCATGTCATGAGAGAGGCAGGTGGATTTGGCTTTATACTTGCAGATTGTATTCGCTTGAAAGTCTTTGAACTCCAACATTTTTGTCACATAGTTCATGCGAGACTAATACATATGTATTTGGAATTGTTTAAGAGATTTGAAATTTCAATTCATACATTTTGTGAGAAGCCTGCAATCATTTTATTCCATTCTGCACACACATCTACAAATGATCTATTACACTTGTACACTTGGCTGCTATAGGCCGAACTCTCATGTGGATGATATGGCTTTGGGTTTGTTTAATACAAGTGATCAGAGTAAGTGTTGATATTGATAGTAATGAATATCAATGTTTGTGATGACATGAGAATGCCATAAGTCTTCTTTGTCAATACTTTCAAAACATTAGTCGTCTCTTATACGAAAAATGAATATCATTTATTACTTTTGTTTGCCAACATTTCCTCTACAAACCTAAATTTGGATCACTCTAAGGACTTCGACTAAAATGGAAGATAGCCCTCTTTCAACCATTGTACCCTCCAAAATAAATTGAAACAACCATGACCATTTGAAGATGCATGAAGACAATGAAACCACATGAAATGCATGCGATTATCTTCCATCAACTTGTGAAAATTTTCAATGGTTAACAATATTTTAACTTTTGTCGCCCAAAGTTTAAACTTTCACTATTTCACAAATGGGACAAACACAGTGTTATGCTGGTTCTCATATATACCGGTTCTCTCCTCTTCAGCATATTGACATCAATGACAACATACAATGTCATTATGTCCTCATACCGGTTCACATAATGCCAACACATATCTCACGATGAATGTATGGCTAATTTTGAATATCAATTCATTTAATTATCTTTCTTGCTTTCAGTTATGCTTGGTTATTGTATAAGGGTGAATAGTTGTTTTATAATCATTCCCGATGATTCAAATAGGCTGGTGGGAAGGAAATGGAATCTGTTTATGACAATAAAATAGGATTGAAATTTGTTGAGGGGAATGATATGAATTTAAGCTCTTTTAGGAGGATAGATTTTCCTCTCCTCTTAGATCTATGCTCTATTATTTCTTTGTTTGCTCGGAGCTTATAGGTTGTGCTAATGACCTGGGTAGGTTTACTTCCCTCAGTGCTATTGTAACCTGGGTACTTTTATCTTGTAGTCAACATCAAAAGTTCTTCAGTGTTGTCTCAATATAAAATATACCATGATTGTAGTAACAGTTGTGCAAAATGATAGGCAAGCCAGGTTATCTGAAAGTTGTATGCTTATTGGCTAACAATTCATGAAGTGGTTTGTTGTAGGGAAGTGTTGAGGGTTTCTTGCAGGTATCAGAGATAGCAGATGTCATGCTCTGTGAAGTGTACCTGTATCTGCAAACACAATGCACTCAATAAATCATTACAAGCATGGTTAGAAGCTTTAAATTAAAGAAAGACAAAACCATAGCTAATCGACTTATTGCCTCCTAGTAAATGCGAGTATGAAAAATGCTCTCAGATCTGATTATGCATATTCCAGTGACTTGACTACACCTAGATGGAGGATTTGAAAGATGAAAGTGCATGATCTTAGCAAGAATAGCATGATTAAGCTACATGAATGATTGATCTAGCATGATTAAGCTAAGATTTAAGCTAAAATTGAGCATGATAACATTGCTAAAACTGATAAACTATAAGCTAGATGCCTATAATAACAATGCATAAGATGAGAATGAGATGCATGCAATCATGATATGAAATTGGGATCTAAAATTTAATTGGGACCCTTTGAGCTCCAAAATGAGGTCTATTTATAGGATTTTCCAAGGCTAGGGGTCATGTGGCAAGAATCAACGGTTGAGATTGATATGAAGATATCAATGGTTAAATTGGAGGAAGTTGGCAAAGGGAGTTGGATTAAAGGGAACATCTGTCATCTCTATGGTGACAAGTGTCAAGAGGCTTCTAGAAGGAGTAGGATGAAAGGGAACACTTAGTGACAAGTGTCACAAGGTTCTAGAAGATGTTGGATGAAAGGGGACATGGTGGTAGGTAGAATGGGTTGGGTTTAGGAATGGTTAGGTTTAGGAGTGGTAGAAGTTAGGAGAATTTGAATTTAAAAATTCAAATAATATGAAAATGGTAATTAATCTCAACAACTCATAATTTGATTTGTTTTAACTAATTAGGATTTAGAAAAAATGATTTTGGATGGGGGAATTAATTAATTAAAGGGGTGAAATGAACCTATTTAATAAATCCTTAGATTTATTAATAAGTACATGAAAGGAGAAATTTAATCAAATTGCTTAGTGAATTTAATTAAATTAGGGAGGAGGATTAATTAAAAAATTGCTTATTTAATTAATTATCTTCAGACCATTTTTAGGTGTATACATTTTGCCCCTCTTTGAAGCAAGGTGTGATGATGCGTTGATTCAAAGAATAATCTCATTTTGATGATGTTATTGGTTTGATAGGATGCCCCAGCTCTTGATTGCTAAATTCTGGTACGATGATGCCCCCTCGGGAGATCAATTGAGATAATTGATCTTTGGAGTTTTTACGAGATTGATATCTCGATAGATTTGATTTGATCTCTGCAACTGTGGTTGATGAAAATGCGAGTTTTTTGATTAGCTTGATTGCTTAGATGGGTAAGATTGAAAAATCTTGATTGATTAGATTCAGTCTGGTTTCAGGAAGGATTCATCCTGTATAAGACAACGATGATCAAAGCATCTGGTTTTAGGAAGGATTCATCCTGTATAAGCCATGATCAGAACGTCTGGTTTCAGGAAGGATACATCCTGTATAAGACATAAATCAGAATCAGATTGTCTGGTTTCAGGAAGGATACATCTTGTATAAGACGTGATAGAATTGATTAGGTTTGATTAATTGATTTGATTTCATAAGGTTGATAGATAAAGAACTGATAGTTTGTTGATAGCAAGTTGCAGAAATATTTGGATATGTTGATTGTCGATTCTGTTGAGAGAGATAGCATAAGATTTTCACTGGGTTGATAATATAATGAGAGAAATATGAGTCATTATTCTGATTGCGTATACACTTGTGATGATACTTTGATGATTCCTATGATAGATTTAACCTTGGATAAAAGGAGCTTGTAGGATCCCATACAAGAATGAAATGCAAGCCAAAGTGCAAATGAAATGCAAACTATGACACTACCAGTTACTGGATTATTTTGCATTTTGTCATCATTGAGCTTTTGAATTGTGGGAAGTGAGTGCAAACATTGATGGTATAATTTAAACCATGATGACCTGAGCACTTTTTTCCTAGATTTTGATATAGTAAGTTAGCACAAGCATAGAGGTATAATTGAACCAAGATGACCTGAGTGTTGTTGCGTAAAACAAGCAGTATTAATCATTTCAATACGCAAATCAGAAATGTCTTCAATGATATTCTGATGATCATGTCCCGAGATAAATTTGCACATATTAATAATTAATTTTCAGACAACAAACAAGAAAAATATCATGTTTCTTCCTTGTTCCTCTAGTCAATGACATCTTGGAGTCACTCAGAAATCATGATAGCGAAAAGCAATATAGAAAAGTTGAACAATCATGTTACAATCATTATCCAAAAATATATCATCCATTGAAAAGTGTGTGATGGCTTAGATTGATTTTGTGATAGCTTGATAGTTGATAGTTTGATCTTGTGTTCAATGTTGGATGTGTCTCAGTTTTCGCTTGATAAGTGTTGTCAAACTGTTGTTCTACCTATTTGATTAAGCTCAAAATGATCAAAGTTTTGCCCCCAGCTAGGTGTAGGATTTTGCCCCAAGCCTAGAAACAAACTCATTATGATATATCCAATGATCCAAACCATGGCAAGAAGCCACCTAGGATGTTTGCGTATGTATAAAGGCTTGATGATGGTTATGGATATCGTTGATGGAAAAATGAATGCAAGCGGAAAGAATGCATGAACTAATAGATGGAAGAGCTAGCCGGCAGATAGCGCCTATTTGCCAGGTTTTCACCATCTGTTTTTATTGCACTTTTTCTGATATTTGTTTTTTTTAATTTTTTTTTGCTTTTTCACTTTTTAGGATTTTTGTGATTTTTCACTGTTTTTTATTTTTTCCAATTTTTTCACTTTTTTTTTATTTTTTCTGATTTTTCACTGTTTTTTTATTTTTCTGATTTTTCAGTGTTTTTGATTTTTTTGATTTTTCAGTGTTTTTGATTTTTCAGACATAGAATTTCTTCAGGTGCATGTTATTGATAGGTTCTTCAAGTTGATCTCCATCCTGTGTTGATAGCTCCTGACCCAAATACTGTTGTGACCACAAATGGACCCAACCAGTTTGGTTCAAATTTTCCTTTCTTTTCTTGATCTGCCTGGTTGCGTGGATTTTCCCTTAGCACTAGTTCTCCCACTTGAAAGATTCTTGGTTTGACCTTGTGATTATAGCTTCGGCACATCCTTTGTTGATATACCTTTAGATGATCAAAGGCATTTTGTCTTTGTTCATGGATTAGTTCTAACTCTTGTAGTCTAGATACTCTTTGTTCTTCATCTAGGATGAGACCTTTTAGTGATACACATAGAGTAGGTATCTCTACTTCGATTGGCAATGTGGCTTTTGATCCATATACACGAGAGAAAGATGTGGCACCTGTCGGTGTGCGGATACTGCTGCGGTAGGCCCATAGAGTAGGGTTTAGTTGGATATGCGAATCTTTCCCGGCATCGTTCACTGTCTTTTTGAAGATTTTCAGTATAGTTTTGTTAGATGCTTCTGCCTTCTCATTTCCCTGTGGATAATACGGTGTGGAGAATCTGTGTTGGATTTTGAACTTCTCACATAGCTCTTGTACATCCTGATTCTTGAATGGTCACCCATTATCAGTGATAATGGTCATTGGTATTCCATAGCGACAGATGATGTAATTCAAGATAAATGCAACAATTTGTTTTCCTATGATGTTGATGAGAGGTACCGCCTCAATCCATTTTGTAAAATATTTTGTAGCTACAAGAATGAATTTGTGTCCATTAGATGAGGAAGGATTTATCTTTCCTACTAGATCTAGTCCCCATTGACAAAAAGGCCAAGATGTTGCTAAAGCATGTAGTTCTTGTGCTGGTGCATGGATCAAGTTTCCATGGATTTGACATTGTTTGCATGTTCTTGCTATCTTAAAAGAATCTCGTTCCATAGTCAACCAATAGTAGCCCAAGCGTATGAGTTTTTTTCGAAAGGGTAAGACCACTTGAATGAGTGCCACAAATGTCGTTATGGACTTCATGTAAGGCCTTCTCAGATTCTTCTTGTTCGAGACATCGTAAGAGAGTATCGTCTAGACCTCGTTTATACAGGGTATCCGCGATGAGAGTAAAATGGGAGGATTGGCAAATAAAGTTTCTCTTTTGGTTCTTTGATAAGTCGGGAGGTAAGATATTATCTTTTAGGTATGTGTAAGTTTGGCCATAGCGGGAGGAATCGTGTCCAATAAGTTGCTAGATGGTTTGGGAATCAGGACAATTAAAGGCAGGATGAAACAACTCTTCAACCAGGAATTCTAACGTTGTTGATTTTCCTGTGTCTGCAATAGAGAAGCAAGTGTAGCCATGGCCTCTGTTGCTTTGTTGTCATTTTTTGGAATCTATTCAAAAGTTATTTCAACAAAGTACTTCTTGATATCATCCACCATCTTTTTGTAAGGCATGAGTTTGTCATCTTTTGTTTGATAGTCATCATTGTTTTGATTAATGAAAGCTGAGAGTCTCCAAAGACTTGAAGTTGTTTAATACTCCATTCTACAACCATTTTGATGAATAGAATGCCTGCTTCTGATTTATGTTGTGTTCCTTTATTGATGCTTGCTCTTGATCCATGATGTGTTCCATTATTGATGCTTGCTCCTGGACTGATATTCGGGTGATGTATTGTAAGTTATGGATCGAACCCTGGAACGTCTGTATATGAACATGTAAAATTGACTTGCCATCTTTTGAATGGTTCAAAATATTTCCGCCTTGCTGGTTCTGATAAAGAGATTGTTGCTGGATGTAGATCAGTTGTGCCAATGATAGTTTCCTCTGCTGGTTCTATTAGGATAGATGACTTCTCTTGATAAAATTCTAGTAAGGTGTCAAATCTCCCATCTTCTGGTGCCTCGAGGAGGTTTTCACTGTTAGATTCGTCCTTTGTTTTTATTCTTTTCCGATCTAATGTTGCCAATAAATGGTTTTCAACATTATACTTGATATTGTTTTCTTTATTTTCAATTTTGCGCCTAGGAGATTTAACACCCATTTGACTTGAAGATATGTTAGCGGAATCCCTGGTGAAAGTTGTTGCGGGTTTGATTTCATCAAGATATAAGGATATGGCATGGTCATTAGGTAAGGTATCAATAGTAGTATGTCCTTCATTTTCCCAGTCCATAGGTTCAGGATAGCTTAAGGATAAAGGATCTTCTGGTTGAATAGTTTCAAAGATATTAGGGGTCATGATAGAGATTTCAGAGCTTTCAGTATGTATTTCCATGTCTAGAATGGTACTCTCGTCAGAATGACCTCGTATAAGAAAATCCTAATCATCCTCGGTTAAATCCATGTCAGTCGAATGTGATTCTGATTCAAGTAGGCTAGTTCCTAACATTTGTTCTGCATATGTGTGAACTACATCGACTACTATATCTGCTTCTTCATCCCTCTCAATTTCAAGTTGCCCTTGTTTGTTTTTCCATGATAGCAAATATTCTCCATTTCCTTGATCTTTCACCTACATTTGTTCTTCCATGTTTGACAAAATTGATGCAAATGATTGTTCCTTGGATTGTGTGCTTGAAGGTGCTACCTCTCTGTTATGTGAAACACTGACCTCTTGAGCTGATTTCTGATTATTACCACACTGCAATGGATTTGAGTCTGCTGCTATTATGATTTCATGTCCCTCGTAGGGAAATTTTAAGCACTGATTACATGTTGATGGTATATCTTGCATGTCCTGAATCCATGATCTCCCCAAGAGTATATTATATGGTAGGTCCAAGTCTAAAACTTGGCATGTTGTATCTTTTTGCAAGGGTCCCACCCTGATAGGTAATATCACCATTCCTTTAGATGAATGCTCTTCTTCATTATGTGCTTTGATTTTTATCTTTTTCCGGGGATCAACTGCATCTTTTGAATAGCCTAGAGCACAGACAAGATTCATAGAGCAAATGTTCAAGCCAGCTCCCCCATCTATCAGGACACGTTTAACAAGCATTCTATGAATGAGGACTTCAATTTGCAAGGGAGCGCTATGGGGATGCTGTAATGAATTCATGCTTGGATGTGAAGGAGATGAGCTTTGAATAGGATCCTCTAAAATAGGTTTGATGACAATTATGGATATCTCTTGGGAAACTTTAGCTTTGGATGCATTATTTGGCAAGGATGCTATGGAAGGTTCTTGCAAGCTTTCAGGAGGTGTAGGAATAGATGCTTTTGGAGAGTCAATTTTCTTATGGATGGATGGATCATTGTTAGATATAGGTGCACGATTTTGATCTTCTTTAGCCAAATCCTTTAGGGATCTCTTTAAGAGGTGTATAAAAGAACCACTTTTCTTTGGAGATGTATTTGAATCCTTGTGAGGTTTTAACATAGTTTGATTTTGATTTTGAACTTGTTTGATTGCTCTAATGTGTTGGTTTGTTATGTCTTCTTCTTGTGTTTTCCTTTAGTATGTCATGTTGATATGATTTTTAGTTATTTCAAATGTTCCTGTTTCCATTTCAGGGGTTTGATTGTCTAAAAGTTGTTTTGGGTAAGTGATCAATAGTCAATTTCAAGGCCATAGAGTGATATGACACTAAAAGATGGTTCAAGTGTTTAAAGGTTTACAAGTTTTTTGATCTTCGGTTTTGGAGTGCAATGATGATGATTTGATAAGAACCAGGTCTAGTAGGAACGATATATCCTACAATGTGGGACAAGATTATCCTGACCAAACGTTTCAGTTTCGTGATAAAGGATGATTGATCCCGATGAGAAACTATGTTTGAGTGATCAGTTTATCAAAGAGGGTGATAATGCACTTTGAGATGTTTAGATTTTGAACTTGTTGGGGGTAAGCACTTGAAAATCTTGAGGTGTTTATCTTCTAGAGTCTGATTTTGACAGGTGATAACTTGATCAAGCAAACCAAGCAAACAATCTAAGCATGGATTGACAGATAACAGGCGTTTATGCTTACAGCAAATTGATCAAGCAGAAATGATAAATCTGAAACAGGCATGTAAGAGACAGTTTTGGACTGACAAATGCAGAGTTTCATACGACATAAGATTCAGCTTAGGATGACACAAGATACAGAGTCATACGAAAGAACATAGTTTTTTATGTAAAAATCAGAGGCTCGTACAACACACTTTTATGAACCATACGACAAAACAGCTGACTCGTACGACATAGGATAGCAGACAGTACGACAAATGATTTTATGCAAGTTAATTCGTCTGACAAAGATTATGACTCGTATGACAGGTTTTTGAACAGTGATAAAAATCGTTCGTTTGTTTGAGTTTCGATCACTGAATTTTGATGTTTTACTTTGGTTTTCCAGTTTTAAGTGTCTGATTTTTCAATTTATGGATGAATACACAACAAACACATGATGTGACACATGACTCTCAATCAAGCTAAACCCCAAGGAAGTTTGGCTGAGAATGAAAACCTTTGCTTGCTGACTTAGGTACACACCCAATAGCTAATCAGAATACAGCCGCTGAGTCTCACGTAATGGATTCTCAACGCCGTATTATCCCACTCCAAACACTAATGAGGGCACGATATGGAAAGTGTCTTGGGAGAGTTACTATCTCTCTTGCACAAAGATTATCACCCTTTCGGAGGTGAATCGGGTAGCTTCTATTTTAATCGATGCTAGTAAGGGATCCATTCGGTGCGTCGGGGTATAAACTCAATTAAGAGGTCTCCCAGCCTTGAAAACCAAGGTTTGATATACACGAAGGTACGAAGGAGAGCTATTCCTGAGCACTGTTGTTGCTTTTATTTTCATCAAAATCACATTTTATAGTGGGTTGGATTACTTGGCATTAGCCATTCTCACTTAGGTCATTCCCCTCTCACCGACCTTAAGGGCTAAGAGTTAATAACTCCTCGGGAGGGCAGGCCTGCTAAAGAGATGCACTAATGAAAGCAAAAGACGAGTCTAACTTTCTGATCACCTAAGAAAAGTGAGAGCATACTCGCCTATCATCAAAGACACATAAGACATTATAGTTCATTTCTTTAAGCCCAAATTGAAGTGTGCCTAAAAATCTTAAAGAATACACAAAGTTTTTGCTGAATCCTTAGGCAACCTACAAAATAGATCCATTAGTAGTTATGATTATGTTTTGAATTTGTCTTTGACAAGCATCCTATAGAAAAGAGTTAGGCTGCAAAAATCTCATAAACAGAACAAGATTAGCATTAGTGATCCAAACTACCTGATACCAGTGACTGTGCATAAGTCACTTGCTTGCTGGTGAACATTGCCAATTCTCCAAAGTGCTAGAGTTGATAAGTGTTAATAGGTGTTGACATCAATGACAAAACCATATCAATACAACCAAACTACCAACACTAACTTCCCCCTAACCTAACCCATTCCATCTAATCCTAGTTTTAGCTAGCCCTATCCTCTTGCACATCCTAACCTCCTTATCCTAACCTCCTATGGGTTGGATATTCTCCCCTTGAGACACATGACACTTATGCTACATGTCTCCTCCCTTGGACACTTGCCCTCTTGTGAGCAAGATTCCTTGACACTTGTCACCACAGAGATGACAAGTGTCCCTCCCTCCAGCCTCTTTTCCAAACTCCTCCAATTTGACCCTTGATATCTTCAGACTCAATCTTGATTGTTGATTCTTGCCACCTCACCCCTGGCCTTGGAAATCCTATAAATATCCCCCATTTTGGAGCACAAAGGATCCCATCTCATATCATCTTAAGCATTGTTATTATAGGAAGATTCCATCTCATCTCATTTCAAGGATTGTTATTATAGGCATATCCATTCTTGCATATCATTTAAGCATTGTTATTATAGGAAATTGCATCTTAGATCTACCTTAATTTGATCATCTTCTAGTATAATTTCTTAATCATATAGCATAATCAATCTCTCATCTAGTTTAATTGCATCTATCATTTAACATAATCATGCATACCATAATTAGCTTCTTGGATCAATCTAGTTTAATCATGCATTTATCTAGCTTGCACATCATATCATTTTAAATCCTCTGTCTTGGTGTAGTCAAGTCACTGAGATTGCTCATCTAGATCTGAGAGCAAATCCACACTCGCATCTCTTAGGAGGTGATAGGTTGCTTTGCCATGGTTTATCTTTCATTTTATTTCAATTTGCTAACCATGCTTGTAATGATCTATTGAGTGTTTGTGTTTCAACTGCGGGTACTCTACTTCACACTCACGACAATATCATCTTGGCATAGACTCTTTTCTCTAGTGCATTCAATTTTTTTCAAAACTTTTAGATAAATTTTAATATTTTTCCTTTACAAGATAATCAACCTTATATTTTAGTGTTGATGACCTACTTTCAATAAAAATAAAATATAAAATATAAAAACTAATTAAAATATTAAAAAATTTATATTTTAGAAAATTCACTCATAGATCTATAAAAGGATATTTTTACATTTCAGAAAAAAAATATTATTTATAAGAGTAGGAGTTGTTGAAGCATCAATTTTTTCAAAAAAAAATAAAATTTGGTAATTAGACCCAAAGTGGTATAAAATATAGATTTAGTAGCAACTCCAAATGGAAAAGTTGTTGCCCATATATAAGATAGCTATAATGAAATGATATAGACCATAAGTTTGACTAAATTTAACTTTTAGGTAGAATTACTTGAATTCACTTGTGCTAATAAGTTGGCCTGAAACGTGACACAGTTTTGTGCTTTTACCCTCATTGGTTTCTATAAGAGAAATTTTGTCCTTTCCATGCACAACAAGCCCTAACCTAGGACCCCTCATGTATGGGTACCCTTTTCAATTGCAAAACACTAATTCTAAGTGCTACTAGGTGAGGTATGATTGTTATTTACCTTGTAGTTGACGACTTGTGGTAGTATACTCACTTTTTTTAGCCATGTTTTCTTTGTTTCCTCTAGTGATTTCCATAATTTTGCTATTGTATTTGTTGCATTATTGTTGAGATATGGTGTTTCATGACATAAAATAGGTAATGGTAGATTTATCAATTTGTAACCACACCTATTTGCCTTCATTCCTAGTTTCTCTTACTTTATCTAGTTCTCCCCTTTGAACCTCTTATTATATTTGTGTTGGGTCCTTGTCTAGAAAGAAACAAAAACATTTTAAAAGACCTTATTTTCTTAGAAGTTGTTTCTTCTCATCTATTATCATTATGAAAACTTTGATAGGTCTATTATTTTCTTCCTTTATCTTTCCCACTCTCCTAGCTTGATAAATTTTACCTTTTCATTACATCTTATCTCTAAGAAAATCATTGGTGAGATTGAGTGTGTTTTTAATTTCTCCATAGTCTCTCACTCCTCTAATAATTATATTTTTTAGACTATCATTCCTTGGTTTGTGTTCTCTTTCTTATAATTTGTGGTATTTTGTGTTTTCTTCCATTGACTTATATGTTGGTCCTTTCAAAACCCATTCCCCTAATTTTATTACCTTAAAGGAAGTTGCCTATGATAATATCTTTCAAAATTCATGACAGGATTGTTTGTTGTTAAGGTAGTTGCTAAATTTTTTTCATTATTGAAATTTCCTTGTCATTAATGCTTCTTGGAGCATTGCTACCTACTCCTCTAATACTTCCCATGCCCCTATTTTTATTACCTTAAAGAAGTTTCGTATGATAATTTCTTTCAAAATTCATGGCATGATTGTTTGTTGTTAAGGTAGTTGCTAAATTTTTTTCACTATTTGAAATTTCCTTGTCATTAATGCTTCTTGGAGCATTGCTACCTACTCCTCTAATACTTTGTTATCCTCTTCTAGAGATTCCTTTTTTGTTATGATGCCTTGAAGCTTGAAACTATTTTCTTGCTTCCTAGTTTCTATACTTTCCAACCTTCTCTTGATATTCAATAGCTCCTTCATCCTACCTTTGACATTTAATAGCTTTGGAGCATATAAGTTTGGTTACCATGTAAGAAGTGTTGATGTAGAGTTATAAAATTCTATTTTCCCCTGGTCTCTATTCTTGTTTATCTCCAAAATTTGTACCCAATCTTATTTTTCTAAGCTTTTTCATAATATTTCTTCCTTTGAGCCAATTTTTTAATGTCTACTACTCTATTTTTACTCAAAAAGTGCATGATTTACTATTCTTCTATACTATACATTAAGTAAAACCCACTTTCCATTTGCATTTCATAGTGAAAGCTTTACTTACCCTAGACAAATTTTCCTTGAGTGATGTGAGCCTTGCCAACCTATATACCTATTTGTGTTTATCCCATAAATTTCTTGATGTTTTATTTTTGATAATGTGTTGTCTTCCTTTGCCCAAGCTCTTAAATACAAAGATACAAAAATAGACAAAATAGAAAGAATAAATAAGGTGGAAAACACTTGTTGAGGATTGAATATATATAAGAGGCACTTGGAATTATGTATTGTAGGCCCCAACTTGTATGCCTATCTCCCTGGTCACCCTGTCATGATTGACAAATCTTTGAGAAACTCCATGATTCCTCCCTTGACTACATGTTTTAGACAAATAATTGAAAACAAAAGTGATGTTTCCAATCAAATGGGCTAATACAAAAAAATCCAAGATCTAGAATTCGCTAATGTGTGTCCAACAAGAAACTTATATGTTTAAGTAAAAGTCATATAATCTAGGTAATTATTTTCTCAAGTGGTATGCATTTATTATTTTTGATCAATCTGTCATTGAGAAAATGTAATATTTTATTGTTAGCATAAATAGAGTCATTCCTTAACTAGTTATTTGTCACCACTTTCTAGATTGACCTATTCACACACAAACTTTAGTTTACTCAAGTATTTTAGAGATTTATATCACCTCATATGGTTGAGACATGTGTAATCACTTTATGAGACACCTCTTCATACACACTTCACATGCTAGAATACTTGTCAAGTGATTTAACAGGTGTCTCATCTTTGAAAGGATATTCAGTCATTGTGTTTGACTTGCCTACCTCCACTAGATTGCCTTTATATACAAGCTTACTTTGTACATTAAAAGAAAATATTTGATACTATTCATTTGGCTTTTGCGTGTTGGAATATTTTGTGAAAGTTTATCTATTTTTTCTTTTTGATCTTGGAAATCCCAAAATGGTATTAGAGTCATGCTAGCAAAAACCTTATGGAGTCTTGCACCTAGCCTACTCAAGAGCTCCTCATAGAACTATTTTTGCATTTGAGTGTCGATTTAAATTGTTTCTATGGGCGATTTGTTAAAAATTTAGGTGCATGCAAAATATCTATTTATTGTGTATTTTTTTGCATATCGTGTTATAATATATTTTTACATTCATTATGTAGAAGCATATTGTTGAAAAACTATTTGCATAACCTCATCTTAGTATGAATATTTCATTGTGAACATTTATGATTCAAGATCAACCTTATTTTAGATATGAAGAATAGCTAACAAAGAGGCCAATTTGGGCATGTAGAGAATCTATAAAACAAATCTGCTAATTTGAAGAGATAGGTCAAGAATTGTGTGGGAGCGGCATCATTCTATTGTGCAAGACTAGATGCAAACATTAGGCACCCATATAAACATTAATGCCTTCCCAACATTGTCATGCCCTCTAAACAAAAACCACACCTTCACAAAAAACTATCTAAGAAAGGAAAGGAAAGGAAAGGGGCTTTTATAGTCCACAATGCCAACCATCTATGTATGGGTCTACATATGGGTTAGAGCAGTATGAGACTACCTCGTACTCCTTGCAGGAGGTACCTAACTGTACTACAAATGAGGTGTACATACCTTACCCCCTTGTGGGATTTGAACTTGTGACCTCTCTTTCAAGAGCACAAGTTCTCCACCACTAGGCCAACTTGTGACCTCTATGATTGCTATCTAAGTGACCTCCACATTGAGTTTATAGAAATATGACCTCCACATTTTAAAAATTTAATATTAAATAAATTACCTTCTGTAAGTTTAATAGTCACTCGTTTGTGGGTTCACATTGTTTGCTTGTCATTCTTAATGGTCTATGTAGATTTTTGACTTGAGATAAAACACCAAATACACGTGGGGAAGAGGGATCAATGGATTAAAAGATTTGTTACAAATAAATTCCACCATCTAGCTTCTTACATGATGACCTCACCCATAGGTGGCCTCCTCTGGAATTGATCAATTGCTAGATGAGGGCAAGTGAAGACATCTCAACCCTACACAATGCCCTTATGGTTACCTTCACCACATTAGCAACATAGACACAAGATTTTGAATCAACTTCATAATGTGTTGAAAGAGTTTAAGTGCACCTACAAGAAAAGGATTCAGTTAATCTTCTTACCAAGTGCATAAGGACTTAGCCTCACAACTAGATCAAATATCCCCATCATCTTTGCTATAACTTCAACCTATTCAAATCCCATTTCACACACAATTTGTTTTACATTTATTGTATAATTATCTTGTTATGCTTATAACAGTTATTTAGAAGTTGCAAAACCCATCTAACTACTAACAATAGATGCAATAATTAGTGGTCAGATAACCACTAAAATTGACATTTTTTGCTAGACATAATGCTCGTAAGGGGGAGGGGGGAATTTTTCACCGATCAAAAAAATAAATAAAGGGAGGGGGGGAGGGGGGAATTTTTATTTTGCCATAGTTTGTAAGGGCATAAGATGCTTGTAAAGGGGGGTGTTTAAATTAAGGCACAAATACCTTTGAAATATTAATGGTTTTTAAAACCCTTGCATTTTCGCTCGTTAGAGATGAAGGGTGAGGCTTGGGTTGGCAGGAGTCAATTCCTCCTCAAAATCAAAACCATTGTATTCTTCATTTCAAAACAATTCCAACAAATAATTGGAAGGCTAGGTCTAATGTCACCTTAAGCATATTTTTTGATTTTAGTGGAGATTTTTAAAATAGGTCAATTTTACAAGAAATTGATTGTTTAATAACTTTTGATTGGTATCTCAAAATTGAGCACTATTTTTTGTAAAACTTAATATTTTGATATTTCCTACACATTGGACCTTGTTAGATTTTTAAAAGCACAAAGTTATAAAGTGCCAAAATTAGGGGCTCACCTGACATTGAATGAAGGGAGGTGTCTTGAGTCATGCCTTTGGGCACTTACGTGAGTCATTTCATGGAAAATTTGACACCTTCGTTACTTGTATTTATCTTATAACCGTGTCTTGAGTGATGTCTCCATGCACTTAGCTGAGTTGTGCCTTTGACCACTTTCACACCTTATTGAGCATTATGTGGAGCTAAAAAATGTAGTCCTATGATGTGCATTATGATCTCATCACTTATTGCTACATACGAATCAAAAAATGCTTCATAGAAAGTACTAACGATTCTTTACAATAAGATATTCATATATGTTTTCTAGTATTGCATATTTGGAAGACATCATTAAGGATGTCCATCCTTTACTTGATATTTCTTGCATTGATTATAATGATGCTTCACAATGAGCATCAAAATATTCAACATGGCATTACCTCTTTTGTTCATATTCCACATCACCTATATTGCATCATAATGTAGAGACACTTCACAAAGAGCATCAAGAGGTTATTTCTAGCAAGACAATATATGGAGTATTTGAGCATCATCTTATGGGGGGCTACATAGTCTCTTCTTGTTAGATTTTAGTGTTGTACACCATTGCATACTTTTTTAATATTATAATATTGTAATTAAATAATTATTGTTTGTGGTACATCTAGGTGACTTGGTCAGCCACACTAGGTAATTATTTGGGACCACTTGTAAGTTGTATTGTAACACTGGGTTATTATTTTATGTGTGGGATACGTAGGATAATTATTTAATATTTGGAAAAATATATTTAGTAAAGTGAAAACTTAGTACCCAATATTAAATGAGGATTCAATAGTTTTGTATTCACATAGTTTTGTGACACATGGTTTTATCTTACTACTTGATTGTATTTGTATGAGCTTGAGTCTATATAAGAAAGCACATGATCAATGGTTAAGGTTCATTGGGTGAGTGGGCTATCATAGTATTGTCTTTTTAAGGAGTACATATGTCAAGCATGGCATGAGAGGTGTGTATTCATGCTTGGACACATGAATAATGCATTGGAGAGGCTTGATGTTTTGAAACTATTCGTTGTAACTTTGTAAGTGTGTGTATTGTTTATTTGTTGATTAATAAGATGGAGTATATATGCTTTTAGAGGCTCTATTTTTCCCTCATGAGAGTTTTTTCAAGGTATATCATGTGTTATCTTGTGGCTTGTCTATTTGATTTACACATAATGAATATTTTGTAAGCTTGTATCCATGTTTTTTCTCTTATACATGTTATGTAGGAAATGGATTAAATGAGCTAGATAATTGATGCATTATTTTCTAACACTTCTTTCTTTCTCATAAGGTGGAAATATTCATTGTACATAGTGCATAGAAGTAGTCCTTGGGGGGTCATCATGAGACCTTCCTTCTATGACCTATCTTCTTCACCTATACATTTACATTTTGTCATGTTTCTTTTGGAGATGAGTTTTGTTTCCACTGGGTTATCTCCTTTACTTAATGAGAATTTTGTGTATGACGAGTAGCTAGGACAAATTATCATTTTTACATTACTCCCTAAGTTGTACTTAAGAGGAGGTGTTAGTGTAAATAGGGTCATTCCTTAACTAGTTAATTGTCATCACTTTCCAATTCACACATTAACTTAAGTTTACTTAGGTATTTTAGAGATTTGTCTCACCTCACATGGTTGAGACATGTGTACTCACTTTGTGAGATACCTCTTCTTACACGCTTGAAACTCACTACAACACTTGTCAAGTGAGTTAAAACGTGTCTCATCTTTCAAAGGATAGTTAGTCATTGTGTCCTACTTGCTTACCTCACTAGCTTGCCTATTTATGCAAGCTTACTATGTACAGTCAAATCAACTCTTTGATTATATTCATTCGACCTTTGTGTCCTAATATTTTGTGGACATTTATTTGGTTTTTTCTTTTTGATCATTGAAATCCCAATATGTATGACTTTCAAGAAAATATTCTATCACTAATTTAATTATCGAGTGATACATTCAATATACTAAAGTTGATGAGGACATGTACAAATATATATATTTTTTATTAAAATATTAAAGTATTTTAATATATTAATAGATCATTATTGTATAAAATTATTATTTATTTTGGTCAATGTGAAGGTTGTAATAAGAAAATTTTAAAAAATAATTCATAAGCTTTTGAAACCAATGATTTCTAAGATAAACAAGTGCTACGTAGTGGCAAGTACTTGCCTTTACAGTATTGTAATAAAAAAAATTGTTGTAATTCTTGAATATTATAATTTTGAATTATTGTTATTTTAAAATCTATTTTAATTATATTTTTGTAATATTAACTATAACTCTCACTTCAATAAAATAATATTAATAATTATAATATAATATACATTATAGTAAAAATATACATTTTTCGTAAGAATATAATCCTAATTTAATTATTAAATCTATATAATTATAATTATAATAATAACATTAATCTTAAACTTATTATTGATTATTAGTTTAAGATTATATATTATTTTAAACATATTTATGTAGTATTAATTATAATTAATCTTAATAAAATAACTATTGATTATTAAAAAATTATATAATATAAACAATAAACTAAGAACATGTATTTTTAATGACTAAGTGAAAAATATTTATGCGGAAGTATGGAGATTCCCTGTAGACATTTGAGATAGCATATAATGATTCATTGTGGTGTTTTCAAACTTCTAGTGATAGTCTTGGTCATCTCCCATTGTTGATCATGCAATTGAAGTATGATACTTATGAAAATATATGCTCATCATATTTCGGACTTCATACGCTCATGCGTTTTACAGTTGAAGATATTCAGGTCTGAGTTTTGTTTGTTTCAGTGACATATTAATAATGTGCAGGAATGTGTTGCATTCCTCTTCCTTTAGTTGGTTAGAGTGATGTGGTTCGTTGTTTTGGGTTCATTGATAATTTGTGTAGCTATTTTGGTCATTTGCAAATGTGTTTGGTGGTCTGAATTAAAGATTGAATCAGTTGTGCTGGTTCACATTAATAGAGTTATTATTTAGGGTCGACCTATGATATTTTGGTTTGTGCGGTAGCATGCGGTTGCACAATCTTGAGCTATTTTGGAAGTATCTGGAAGGTGTGCTAATATGGTGTGAACCCTCACACATTTCATTTGTCTTCCACAGTGTCTTGGATATTGGCTTTTGGTCTGATCATTTTACATGTACACATTACACTTGTTTTGGCCAACCTAGTTGATAATATTGTGGTTGCAGATGGTATGCAAAGGATGGAATGATTAAGTAGATAAAATAATAAATTATATATTTTGTGTGAAGAAAATGTGAAGTAGTACAGAGGTTCATATGTATAGTAGAGAAGTGATGAAGACAATTTGAGATGTATTTTAAACAATGAACTATGATCAACATTTCAGTGAATGCGATTCTCTATAGTTCAAACTGTTTGATGTTTTTGTATTAGAACTGATGTATCATGCTCTAAAGAATTAATCTTCAAATTTTGCAAGTCCTTATTGTATCTCGCCCTAAGGTTTTGTATCTTAGTTTTGCAAGTCCACTCGGGGGCAGTGAGCTGCTTGACCTCCGACCTAAACATTGTAATCAATTTATTATATTGTGAGTGCGATTCTCGCCATTGTTTTCCCCAATTTGGATTTTCTACGTAAAAATTGATATCATATTTAATCTATAAAATAGTAGTATAATAATAGATTAAAAATACTATTATTAATTATGAGAATTTAAAGTGTCCTTTAACATAAAATCTGAAGGATAAGAACAAATATAATGATATAAAACTATAATAATAACAATGAATCTTATTAAATTTTTTGTTTTGGTCAAGAGTTTAATAGAAATATAATAATATAATAATAATAATAATAATTTGGTACTAAAAGATTTTTTGCTTTTGTAAGAATTTAATGGAAACATAAAGATATAATAATAAGAATATAGTAAAACATAATAACATAATCATATCTTATAATAATTTAATATTAATTATAATATAATAATTTTTTAAGTGAAATTTTGAACAAATATGATATGTTTGACGTACTTTACCTACATTCCTCTAGGTATGCCAGTAGAAATATTTTTTATGTAATACTTACAATTAAATAATTTAAAATTTATTTAAATTTTTTCTTTAATTTAATTTAAATGCTGTGAAACAAATTCTTACTTACAATTAAATAATTTAAAATTTATTTAAATTTTTTCTTTAATTTAATTTAAATGTTGTGAATCAAATTCTTATACAATACTTAATTGATTTTATTAAGTGTATTTTCAAAAATAAAAATAAAAATTATTAAAATTTATTTATTTTTATATAGAAAAATCACTTTATTTACAAGATTATCAATAAAAAATGAAAAAAGCTATTTAAAATAAGCATTTCTTTTTAAAATCTAAAAAAAGACTTAAGTATTAAATACCGCAAGTATTAATAATATTTTTATTATAAAAAATCTTATATTTATTAAGATGAAAATCTGAAACAAATATTTTTAATTTATTCTAATAAAATAAATTATAATAACCAGTTATACAATAATAAAAGAGAGGTACAAAAATGGAAATTTCAAAAAAACAAAAAACAAACAGAAACAAGGTTGTGTGCTTCTTACTTGCCTAATTCAGAATTCAAAAATTCAAATACTTCGTGAAAAAGCAAATATTACAACTGTCCACATGCTTTTTTCCATCCCACCGTACTTCATAACGTATTAATTTCTCTGAATATAAAGACAGTGATAATCCCAAATTCCCAATCACGACAGGCGGCACCCAGTACCTAGTTTAATAAACGCATCGAACTGTACAAAATTTTATTTCTGCCTACATGGTTTGCAGGATATGTACTTGTGTAGATTTCTGTGAATTCTACTGAAATATATTAAATGTAAGGGCGTTTAATGCGTTGAAACTTCCCAGGGCTTTATTTTCTTGATAAATTTATGATTTCTTTTGAAAAATAAAAGGAATTTGAGATTTAATCCTTGATAAATTCTGCTGGTAATGTGAATCTAAAGAAGCTGCAAATGAGTCTGCGGAGGGAGCAGGAGCGGGGAGCAATAGAGGTAAGTATTTTTGGTTTTGCTAAATTTATTAAATAGATTTCGATTTTTTAAATTTCCAAAGTCTTATTTAAATGTAGTCTATAATTTCTGCAATTGCAAATAGAATTTATTTGCTCTCTTTTCATAAAACCTTGCATCAGTTTCTAAATATTTTGTTAATTTAAAAAAGAAATAATTTGATTATTTTATTTGTTATTTTTTTACATCTCGATTCTTTCTTAATATATGTATTGTAAATTTCTTCAATATTATGAGAATTTCCTTTTTATTTTTGAGTTTAGAGTGCTATAGTTTTAGTTATACATATTTGGATTTAAATTGTTGTCATTGTACTTGGTTTCCTCCCTACTTTTGAAACATTTGATCTTTAATTATTGTCATTATACTTGGTTTACTTCTTAATTTTGAAGCCTTCTTCTTCAAGAAACCCACTAGCTAATTTATTGAAGTTTTGACAAAAGATTTGCATTCTATTTGGCATTGCCTAAATAGGATGAGGAGGACATTAGATTCAGGTTTAGTCATGAAATTTAAATATATGTTCTTTCAGATGGCAGCAAATCCAACTGTGCGATATAAAAAATGAATTCTCAAATTAACCTGTGTGCTAAAATTACTATCAAACATGAGACATTCACCATTAGGTTGCTTTCATCATGACTTTGAGAAAGACAGAATACAAAGAAGAAAGGAGCGGATCAATGGGACTCAAAGTATAACTAGTTATAAGAGAAACGAATTTCTGAATTAGGTAAGTTTCTAGGATATGAAAGTAAATAGACGCGGAAATACAAAAGCAAAAGTAAAGAAACAAAGAAAGAGGGTAAGGCTATGAAGGCAACAGTAATCCTCTGTTTTGTACACTATTTAGGTTGTTGTATTACTCCACATCTCTCTAATGTAAAGCCTATGCTGACCAAGGCATGCTCTGCCCAATGAACAGAGTGTCTTCAGTAGAAATCAGTCATAGAATTTTATAACTAGAGGACCTCACAAAGCTTGAGGGAGCTTTTCCAACTATCATTTAAATTCAGGACTGAAGTAAAATCTTCCTTAAAACTCAGTCATAGAGATATTGGGTCTTACACCAGTTGACATAACCGTCGATGAGGTACGACGGGGAATAAGTCTTTCTCAGGGTACATGATGCTTTTACGTCTCTGCAAGAACTCAAAAAAGTTCATTTATTCCGGTAATTACATTAAAACCTTCACCTATTCAGAACAGAGAATGCTAAAAGAGAGGTCTGTTAATTCTCACTTGCTGCTGAGGGTACTCTTGTACACAGCAAGCTTTTATCTTATTCGTTCCTAGCTGGGTACCATGAAAGACGATGGATACATTGGTTTAATATGTTCTAGACTACAACTATACAGACCTCCTGGCAGGATTTGGTACTATGTGACAATTTATTTTGATGGAAACGACTGGGTTAGATAGGTATCAGCATTTCTGCTCTTAAGCTGATTACCACATGTTGAGTAAATGTGCACCTATACCAGAAGTCTCCTTTGGCTAAGCTGCCATGATTAGGGGGATCCATTTCGTCAAAGGGGTTGTAGCCCAATTGGTGAGGATGATGTGTGTCACACCATCTATAGTTGGAATACTTGCTGGGTACTTGCAGGAGATTCATGTGGGCTAGTATTTGCCATAGTAACTTGCAAGTGTTCGAAAAATAGTTTTCGGTGTTTTTGAAGAGCAACTGGCAGCAAGTACTTGGGACTACTTGATTAGGCTTCAGGAGAAACTCCTGCACACCAAAGTTTTGCTGAGTTTCAATGAGTTTTGAATTTGAGTATTTATTAAAGTTGTTGATTAAATTTGTTTTGGTCTATTGAGTTTAAGTATGCAAACTATGAAAAATATCCTTGTAGGTACAGCGAGGGCCAGGTTCAATCCCTGGATGCAAGTGTTCTTGTTATTATACCATACAATTAAATACTACTACCATCTTATTATTATCTCATTCGTTTGAAATTTTTTGTTAATCTTCATGTCACTTGATTGCCAACCTATATGGATCTTGTTTATTCAATGATTCATAGATTAACTGAAAATGAAGAATTGGCTTCTACTCCAGGATCATGAAAGTCATTTTTTCAAGGTATCTGGTGGAACAGTGATTGTTCTTTCAGAACATATCTCTTATCTATCCTCTAAGTAGAGTACTTCAGTTAAACATCTTTGAATGTATTAGAAGAATAACCCCATAACAATTCTTCAAGGAATAAGTCCTTTGCGGTTTAGCATAAGGCTAATCTAAGCCGCTTGTCTATGCTTATACCATTATCTTGTTTTGTCAAGCCTTTAGTTCTCGTTGAATATTAAGGATAGTAGGGTTCATTGAAGTTGTAGGCAAGTTTTCTTAATCTGCTTACATGGCTAATCCTTTACTAGAGTTAGTAGAGTTACTAAGCATATAGAGCATGACTAGGGTCGCAAAATGGCTTGGCATTGCAGAAGTGCCATCCTAGGCTTACTTATGTTAGTGACAAGTCATCAAAATATGTGAAACACCATTATAAGTGGGCCTACATTATTGAGTAGTTTATTACACTCTAAACTGTTAAAAAACAGAGGTCAAGTATAACACAGCTTATCACAAAGCACTGAGTGAATACATTTACAACATAGTGGTCATTCATTCATGGCAGGCTTAGTAGTCATAATACGGACAAAAAGTGATAACTGGGAAAATATTTGTTTTTATGAAAACTGAACTTATCACAGCACAGTCCAATCTCAAGTAATGGATTCAGACCATTTCTATTAAGATGGAGGTTTCTCAGTGGTTGTACTTGTAGAAGCCATATTATCTAGGCAGATAACTCAAAAAATTCTAAATTATATTGACCTTTAGTACCCTGTTTTATACCATTGGCAATTCCATAGATGGTAAACCATAAGTTAGGTTTATGTTAAAGGAAGTTTACAGTTCAAAAAAAGACTTAATGTGTTCACTTGGTTTATGCTAAACCAGGACACTTAACACCATTGGGGTTCAACCTTGCTCTTAGTTCAAGCAGATTATAATCAACTTCAACGTGTGAAGTGTAGGTCATAACAATTGATATGACCTTTAAGTAACTTCCAAATAACTACACTTCGTTATTGGATGACTGTAATGCAACCTATACTGGTCTGGTGACGCCAAACTTGGTCATCTGATTCTAACTATTGAATTTAAGAGGCTTTTTCTGACAAAAGCACCATAACGGTCACCCCAGATCCATTCCAATTTTCGGTCTACAGATATAATTCACCTTACATTAGTTGGTACAGGTCAATCAACATTTGTTTTGTGAGCACGCTAACAGTCTCGCTTACATCAATTTGGCGACCTGATACCTGTGGTTTTGTTTATTACTCATGTTTATAAAAGAGCATAAACTGTTGCTCAGTGCATTGACAATTGTTATACAATATTAAAGCATAGTCAAACAAGTTCATAGTATTACAATAATGGAACAGAGATAAACCTGGTCCATACATTACACCAGTTATGTTACTCACACAGAATTAGTATAGGTAAAGAGGATCTCCTGGAGTTGATTTCACAACTTGGTAGGAAGCCAAAACCTCTTTTAAGTAATGAAAACGTTACATCTTTATGCAAAAACCAGCAGTCATTAAAGTCGACCAGTCGTATAATTATCTCCTTGATATATCTTTAATGAAAGGTTTATTGGTCTGCATCCGTAGAGGCATTTTTCTCCGATTCTCATCATAAATCACCTTTAGACTACATATCATAGCCAGCAAATGGTTACCCAGAAACTAGATCATGAGAGAAATCTTTATTCAAAATAAGAAATAAAATTTGTCCCCTCTTATCCTCTCTGGTTTTGTAATAAGCCTCATGAAGATAACTGTAGTAAGTATGAATTTACAAGTCAAAGTGCAATAGTTCTGAATTTGCATGTTGAAGTTCAATAGCTCATCCATGCAATTCCTTTCTAGTTTCGATCATCCACACAGATCAAGGAAGGAAGGAGAGAGAGCAGAGGAAGGGGAACAGATGGACGGACAGAGAGCACATGGAATTGTGGGATCCAATTTAATTAAACCATGTTCAATTTCTGAGACTAGAGCAATGCTTCAATCCAACCAATGGAAGACCTAGATCAAAGAACTACAGTAATCAGATGCCTGAGCTACCATTTTGTGAATTTTATTATTGAAGGTTGATACAGAATTGCCTTGACCCTTCCCTACTACTTTCTCATAATGGTACAAGTCATTAGCATAAACTCATTTTCCAGACCAGGAGTAAAATGATTAGTCTGTACCTCAGTTCCCTTGCTTGGTGTACAGGAAACCATTTGAATCATTTGGTTTGGAGTCTACTCGTGGACAAGTGTCTTACCCACATCTGATGTTTACAAAGAATTACATGGTTCCAGTAATACTTCTATGGAAAATTGTCCATTGTAGTAACTGGCATCATGATAGTCTAAGCTTCTCCTCTATCAGACAGCATCTGTACTTTTGGATGCAGGGAACTACCATTAATCTACTTGTGCATGAATGAGCAGTCATGCCATTTTAACTTTACATTTGGACAGTGCAGTTTAGGTTTCCTGTCGCAATTTCTTCAACACAGGTTTCTTGTTTGTACAATACATATCTAACCATCTCTTAATCCATTATGCTTCACCCATACTTCTAAGTTGTTTTTGAAGTGTTTCATCTAATTGGGCCATATTAATTGCCTCCTAAGTTGCCGAATTAGAATCAGGATGGGTACAATTGTTTTGGGTGGGTATGTTCTGGATACATCTATACAAAAAAAAATAAAAAAATCAGAAATATATACATATTTGCAGCCTAAAGACAGGAATTCAGACTGCTACATACCATGCATATGCTAAAGAAAACTATCATAAATGTTACAATAGAGAATATAATTTGATATCAATTTGTCAAACTTAAATGTCAAGTTAGATAGCCAATGTTCAATATTAAAATGATACAATTACTAATCGGTGTTATATTTGATGCACTCCATGTTTAACTGCTTAAACAATTTTACAGTGGGACTAATTAAAGTAATATTAATTATTGAAGCAAAAAGGGCCCTCAACATGGGAGCTTGAAGGATCCTTTCTTGGTAGTATGAGGCTAAATTTGATAGTCCACTTGATATAGAGAGTTACAAAGTGCTCACATATTCCTAGCATTCACCTTTAACTTGCAAACATTGCTTTAAGAGTTCTTTTAACATAGAAGAAGCTTTATAGTTTCTTTTAAGTGTAGCGAAAAAATAACTACCTAATCCCAAGCAAGACCAGGCTTCTTTGATTACTAGCTTAATTACCTAAGCGTATGCATTCCATTCAAGTCAGAAATTAAATACAAACAAAAACAACACAGTGGAGGTCAACAAAAGATGCATGTATATGCTTTGTTTAGCGGAACAAAACCATTTTTATGACAATACTTGCCAAGGCACATAGCCATAAACTCAGTATCACATATAGACGAAACTTGAGAAAGCAAATACATTGCTCAAGAAACCCCAAAAAAGGGCATTCACAAATCCTTAAAAAAATCTTCACATCTTCAAAATATCTTTCTCGGTCATTGGTTGTTTCCTTTTGGGACCGTGGGGACAAGCAAAATGAGCTTCTTCTTTTCCAAAATTTGACACTCACTTGGAACATTTCTGCATGGTAGACTATGCCCTTGTGGGGATAGGGCATATGCAATTATTATGTATCGATAATATTGGTTATCCGACTATGTATTGATTGTTTGTATTAAGTGTTTGTTGGCTTTAGGTAGTTATTAGTGTTGGTTGGTTGAGGGTTATGTTCCTCTTGGCAACTATTGGGTCCTTTAAATAGATTGTATATTGTCAAGGAAAGTAGTCTAATCTAGCCAAGTCAACTCCGATCCCAACTAACCTTCTCTGACCTTCTTCTATAATAATCTCATGTGCAAATAAAGAAATATTTTACTTTGTATCTGGTATGCATTGTCATCTCTATTATTAATCATGTATTCATTTTATCAGATAGAGCAGTATGCATTTTGCGTAGTTGCCTTAAAAGAAATTGGGTCAGATTTGAGTGATTCATGCCCTTAGATCCCAATAAAGGTGAGAAGAGGTCACAACGTGGTCAATACCATGAGATCAGGTGATCTTTAAAGATCATTGAGCAAATGGAAAGGAGAAGATTGTGAGAAACATTGGAGGAAAATACAATCATATGATTCCCAAGTCAGATCCCCTTTTTGAGAAGATAGTCAAGTTGGAAAGTCAAGAAAACCCTCTCTAGACAAGGGAAGCAGGGAGAAAAAGTCATGTTCCTTCATAGAATTGTATGAGAGTAGCCTTTGGGGCATTGAAAGGTTGTCAATTGAAGGAGAAGAAGTTGATCCAAGAGTGTATAAAAGAAAATCTGAAGGCAAAACAAGAGTGTAGAAGGCTAAAGATGAGGGAAGAGTTGAGGATTCCTATGTGGTCGAGAGTACAAGAGGTGCACCAGAACATTTGAATCAAAACTTTTGAGCAAGCAGATTCAAGGCACTAGGTTTGCTTCAAAATAAAACCATAGTAGGCCGTAGTGGAGAAAAGTAAAAGTTGGCCAAGTTTATAGGTAATGGAGTGGAGGATCTTGTTAGGCATTATAAGACTTGTGAAACGATTTGGACAACAAATGGGAAAGATGATAAAGCAATTTGGCTACAACATTTTCCAACCATCTTGCGAGGTATAGTGATTGATAGGTATATGAATATTGACCAAGCCTCCATAATAAAAGGGAGAGATTAAAGAACACTTTCGAAGAAGAATTTAAATTGCTTCATGATGATAATGAAATAGTAGCAGAAATTTACAATACAAAACAAGGTAAGTGTAAGGAAACTTGCAGCCAAATTTATGACAATTTACACATAACCCAATTGAGATTTCAACAAAAAATCACATGGAATCCACATGCAAAGAATAGACACCATACCCATCAAAGTTGACACAAGATATACCCTGGGAAAACCCTCATGAGGGAAAAATCCAGCCTCCAAAAGCATCCATCATCCATGTATTATTCAACAATGCAACATTACAATACATCCATGAAAGCTTTCAAAACCCCAACCATCAACAAGCCATTAACAAACACTCCATATGAACAAGCATGTAACCACACATCCCATGCCATGCTTCCAACCTTCACAAATGCTAAACCTAGTTAATTGGCTAACCCAACCAATGTAATCTCCCCTAATTAGTTATACTTTAAATTAACCTAAATTTACTCAAATCTAAAATAGGTAATTAAGTTTTAGGGGAGTACCTTTGTATACTGTTTTCCTGCAACACAAAATTAGAGAACAAATGTGAAGTAATACTTATAAACTGAAATATACTGAATCATATCAATTTTGTTGTATTAATTACCATTAGTATTATACTTGTTAGATAGAATCAGATTATTATATTTCTTAGATGAAATCAGATTGTTATGCTTGTTAAATAAAATCAGATTGTAAGTTAGTTGCCAATCTTTATTATCCAATTTCTTAGTACACTAGGGTAGGTTGGTCGGATAGGGTGTCCAAGAAATTCTACCTCCTAGGCCCAAGAGAAGATACTATATCCCTCTTGGCTCCATATGGCAGGTGTTAAGCATCCATCATGGAGTGGCGTACCTAGTGAGGTGTTCTATTATTGTTCCCCCTCATCACAACCACCACCTCTCTTAAGCCCAAGAGCAGATGTTTCATCCCCCTTTCAAATGAGGTTCTCTTCTCCCTTTTATATCTCATTGTTGAGGGAGTCACAACTTTTCCTTCCATGTATTTTGACCATTCATTAACTTCATTAAATTTTAATTAATTATATTTAATTATATTCTTTTATATTTTAATTTAATCTCTAATATTTAAATTTTATTATTATTATTATTTATTATTAAATTCTATTTCAAAGTGGGGACATTACAAACAACTAACCCTGTGGTTGCTTTTATACACACAAGCTCTCACAAAACCACCAAGTGGTATTACATCAAAACCACGTGCTACAAAACTATTTGCAAATACCATGGGCTAACTACCCCATTGACCCTGCATCTAATATTGGGTACTGTTGTGACGTTTTCACACATCGCCCCATCGCAAATGGGGACCCCCTTATTTTTAGGCCCTCTCGGTCTTTTGGTTTTGGTTTTTTGGGTCTTTTGGTGTTTGGGGAGGGCAAATTGATCAAGTTTGCTTTTCGTTTGAGCGAATTTGGTTAAGTCTAGGGCTCGTTTTGGTAATTTTAGGGTTTCTGCCTTCAGTCCTAGATTTTAGGGGTTTCTTTTAGGGTTTTGGGAAAACTGAGTGTAGAACTGGAATCAAAACTCTTCGAGGAACCTCCCAATTAAATTTGAGTGAAATCGGAGCAACTTTCTATTTTTAGAAAGTTCTTATTTTTTAGGGATTTTATTGCGCCCTGAAATGTCTTCATTTTGCCAAAAGTCAAACTTACTATTTTTAGTAAGTTTCTATTTATAGTAAGTCATCATGCGTCTTGTTTTGGGCTCTAACTCTAACATTTTGAAAAGTTTCTATTTTTGGAAAGTTCATTTGTGACAGGTCCCTGTAGGCAGACGGTGAAGACTGAGCATTCCTGAAGAATCTGTCTAAATCTGGAAGGTTAGAAAGCAGACAAGATCGATAAAAAATGGCTAAGTGTTGGCATCCATCCCTGAAGTGGAAAGTGATAAAAAATATTCGAAGTCTAGTAGAATCCACTTGATGTCCTCAAAATGGTATTTTGATCCGGAGAGCATCCCAAAATTGGCTGTCTGGAAAGCAAGTAGAAAAATCCTTCATCAAACTCAAAATTCACCTAGGTGGAGGAGTCTGGCATCAAGGAAGGATAGAATGTTCAGATTCCTTCCATAAGGAAAAATAGCTCCCGTTCCCCAAGAAGGGTGCCAAATCCATCAAGGCAGGGAACGAAGTAAAAACCTCAAAATTCCTCCACCAAGTGTTTCTAGCGCCCATTTCCCAAGAAGGGCGCCAAAATTGAAGAGTCAAGGAAGGAGGAGAAATGTTCAATTTCCTTCCTCAGCATGGAAATGCGTCCAAGCCATGATCAAAGCACTAAAGGAGAGGGGTCATGGAGAAATCACAAAGTTGATGAATTCCTTGATGCATGGAAAATAGCGCCCAAATGCTAGTCAAGGTGCCAAAGCAAGGTCACCAGGGAAAATGAGGAAAATGTGAGAATCCACGCCTAAGGCAAAATTGCGCCCAAGACCTGATTGGGGTGCCAAAATACTCATGTCCCGGAATTCATGAAAACATCAAAATTCCTTGCCTAATAAAGAATAGCGCCCATGAGTGCAATTGGGTGCTAAAATTGAGCTGACATGGAAAATGTGAAGTGCATCAAATTCCAAGCCCAAGTCAAAACAACGACTGAGGGATAGATAGGGCGCCAAAACCATCATGTCATGGAATTCATGAAAATGAGAGAAATCCTTCACACTGGTAGAATTGCGCTCAAGTCTGAGTAAGGGCGCCAAATTTATGGGATGGTGGAAGGTCACAAGAACATGGAATTCCAGGAGGAAGTGAATCCAACGCCCATGCCTTGGGAAGGGCGCCAAATGAAGTGAGTCAAGGAAAAGTCAAAGGCATCAAGGATTCATGGCGAAGGAGAAATGATGCCCATAGAGGAAGAATGGCGCCAAAATTATGTTAGCAGGGAAATTTCACAAACAACACATTTGCATGGCGCCAAAGGGAGGTCAACATGGAAAGCTTGAAGGATGTTGAATTCCATGACAAGGTGAAAATTCCGCCCTGGTGTGTAGTAAGGCACTAAAATCAGTTGGCTTGGGAAAGTCTCCAAAACTCATGAATTTCTTCCATCAAAATGAATTCCACGCCCAAGTTGGAAAGTTGAGGAAATTTTCTAAGGCATGAAAATCCAAGGGCCAAGAATGGAATGAAAAGCAAGAAATCCCTTTGGGAAATTTTTAGAAAAATCCATCTTTAGACACTAAATCTCCTTTGAATTTCAAATTTTTTGCATATTTGGAATTGTGAGAGAATTTTCTCTCATGGAGCTAGGTCCTAAATTTTAGGAAAGTTCCTAAAAAATAGGAGATGATGGAAAAGTGTTGAAAATCTCCTTCAAGGTGTGGAAAGTTCAAAAGATTCAAGAAAATTCTTCTCGAATCAAATTTTCTCTCCAACAATTCTAGACGTGTAGGAGAGGATATATGATAGCGGGGTCCACTTGCATGGTGAGGATCTATTGAACGCATGGCAGTATGGTGGCATATTCATTACCGAAATATTTGACCAAATGGTGACCCGGTCAATGCATGTTGAATTTATGTAACATCCTTTTGCATGTAGCCGTCACATTCAAGGCACTATGACAAATTCCTGCCGCATGTATCCGTCGCATGGAGAATATGGGCATTTATATCTGCATGAAGAATATTCATTGGTATTTTGGGCAAATTTGATGTAATGGAGTGCATTTAATGCACAAATGGATGCCATTTCGGGATTGTTTGAATTCATTGTATATGGGCTTAGTGGGCATTAATTACTGTTTCCCACCTTGTTGCATCATGTGTGGGGAAACTTCTTGGGTGAAACCTTAATTAGGCTTTTGCATGTAATCATGGCTTGAGGCCTATATAAAGGAGTGACCCCCCTCATTTGTAAAGGGGAGGGAGACTTGTATGAAATTGTTGCAATAAGTTTTTGAGATAATAGTAGTGAAACATTGTTCTCTGATGGTGTCCACTTAAGTTATTTTTTAAAACTTGCATGGTTTCACCTTCCTCACTTAGAGTAGAATTTTATTTTCTTAGTTGTTAGATAAAGTGCTTTGATTTCAATGGAGAATGAAATGGTGTTTGATGAATTTCCATGGTTCATACTTTTTGCATCTTGTTGATTGTAAGTTGCAGTGTAAAGTTAGCCTGAACCCCCAAATTTATGCTAAGTTCGGTTGTGAATAGTCATTTGGATTGCGCCGTGTTGGGTATTTGAATGCACTTTCTCAATGTGAGAATCTTTCAATATCCTCAAAAAATTGCACCGGTTCTTGCAGAGTTGTAGTTAAACTTGGCGAAACAGAGCTTGGTTTATTTGGAATTTGTCCACCAGAGCACTATTCATTGATATCATTGCCCTTAGGAGTAGATTTAGATCCTTCTAAACCCTTTACCTTTTATTTTCAGTTCATTTTAGTTCGTTCGAAGCAGAATCATCGCAAAATTGCCATATTTGATGATGGAGTTCCAGCCACAACAAAGAAGTGAAAGAACGACCCAAACATAAGGTCCCTTGGATTACCAACAATCACATCAGCCAACTGAGTCACTTCCGTAGCATAAAGGAACCTTGGAGTTAGCAGTTTGAACTTTTTTGCAATCTTAGCATACGGTATAACTTTGATCAAGAGAGAATAGAGTGATCGTTGGTAAACATTATTCTATGTTAGACGATGTCATAAAAACACGTCAACAGGTACTTTATTAAATTACTTTTCCCAATATGAAATAAATACAATATAATATCCCAATGTTACAATACAACTCATCAAGTGGCCTCGAGAATATTCCCAAGGAATCTCTATATGTTACACGTCCATGTGCAACATCAAATAAATAAATATTACATTACATGTCCATGGGAAACTCACATAATAAATAAATATTACAATTACAAACATTATGCAAGGTGTACAACATCCATTTTCCCAACATTTTCCCACTTGTTGAATACATTGCATAAGTGGAAATAAGTAACCACAACATGAACAAGTGAACAATCCCTCTAGCACATATACCATCATCGAATCAAAGTGCTCCATGTGCTCCATCAAGATACCTGCAACAATAAACAAAGTGACCACCATCTCATACATGAATGCTCTCACCCTCCACCATGCCACTGCCACTAGACATAGAAAAGGCCATCCAAAGAGAAAGCCACACAATTTGTCACAACAAAATATAAGTCTAGTCTCAACTGATATCCAAACACAAACACTCAATCCAAAGGTAACCAATGCATCAATAGTTGTCAAGAACCAATAACCAGAGCTGAAATAGCACCCATAGCAAGTGCTAACACATCCAACTATCCATACCTTCAAGGTATACATATCAAGTGAATCTCATATCATCAACATATACAACTTGTAACATGCAATCATAAGCTCCAAGTGCAACACCTGTCACATACACACCTGGAAACTCCCACTGCATAGGTAATGTCAAATTTGAAATGAAACCACTAATAGCATCATATAGAAAGTGTAACCATAACCATGTAGTATCAAGGAACATCCACAACAATATGAATAACCTGTAAACCAATAACCTACAAGTACAACTCTCACCACAAGTCTCCATAAGTCTCCCATGCTCTCCACAACCAACAAAAGAAAGAGATAAAGGAGCCTCCATGGCATCTCCCACATGACAACACATGAACACAAACTAGTGAACACATAGTTCCAAACAACCTCAAATCAATGTAATGTGAAATCGAACATCTAGGAAGATAACCAAGACCAAAGAGAGAAACACTACAAATCAAAACCTATAAACCAAGACCAAAGAGAGAAACACTGCAAATCAAAACTTGTAGCATGTCCTTCTACATACACCTGTAAATGCCAATTGTGTCAAATATCTCCTCCATAAAACCCCAAATGAAAAGTTATAACAACACCCAAATCCATTCAGTCCATTGGACCAAACAAACGTATATATCATGTAATCAACCTGGATGTAAGCCTCTCATAACCAAGATGATCAAACTAACACCATTCCCAATCCTAGGGAATATGCCCAATAAACCATCTCCCAAACTCAATATCAATGAATGCCATCATAATAATCAACTCATGCACAAGGAGATAACCAATGCCAAACATCTCTCAAATTGAATCCTCCAGAACTAACCATCTATCCATAGCTCAAGATCCATATCTATGAAAGGTAAGCATAAATATAATGCACCTGAAAGGAACAATGGGCAATACCTCTCAAGTAGTAAGCCGTCGAGTAGAACAAGAGTGGGGAATGAGAATGCTCATCAAGCTATCCAAGTCATCATGACTCACACTAAGAACAATCTCCTCTCAAGTCCATACCAGGTGAATGCTACTCAGACTTCTTGCTGAAACCATCAACCATCTCAACACATCTCTAATCACAAGAGTATATTAGTATCACCTATGTCTCCAAGTATCCATGAGTACTTGTAACTAATCAATCCATGCCAAACTCCAAATGCAACATATCACCATCATGAAGTAATCAAGCAAATGATCATGTACCCAATACAAAGAGAACTACTTGTTACAAGTGTGGTTGCTGTTGCACCAAAAGATTGACCTGTTAATGTCCGATACAACCACTAGACTTATAGAATCCACAGGAGGCGGTTAAGCCATGCCACAAACCCGAGCGCTGCATTGCACAACACAAGGAGACCAAGGGCACAAACCTTGCAACAATCCCCCCCCAGCGCAAGCGAGGGGTTTGAACCTGTTACCAAGCTCTAATACCACTTGTTACAAGTGTGGTTGTCGTTGCACCAAAAGATCGACCTGTTAATTCCCGATACAACCACTAGACTTATAGAATCCACAGGAGGCGGTTAAGCCATGTCACAAACCTGAGTGTTGCGCTGTACAACACAAGGAGACCAAGGGCACACACCTTGCAACACTACTAAGACCAATGTCAAAGCTTCAATTGTAGAATCAAGAACATAAACATGACAACATGATCTAACCATCCCCTCGAAGGAGATAACATGCTCCATATGAACATATCAATGAACCATATCATGCCCAAACTCTAAGCTAGCCATCAAGAGTGTACCATGACACAACATCAACCATTCTATCAAACAAGGATAACATGTCAAATGAAAGCATAAACCAAACCTCAACCAAAGAACTCCATGAGTCCTCCAAGATGTCCACATCCTCAAATATCATAAAGATCACCATCTCCTAGTGTACCTGTAAATGTGAAAAACCCTTCTGCAACAATAGGATCTAAGGTATCATCCACCATCCAATGGTGAATACACATCACTACCATAAGCTCCCAATAAACCGTGATACCAAGCTCTCCATAGCATAGTGATAACCATCTCCTAAATGAAGATCATCGAGGTCTACACACATACAACTGAAATGTGAATAACATCAAGTAAACCATGAACTCCAAGCCAAGAAGATACAAAACCACCAACAAACAATCAGGAACCAATCCTACACCACCACATCATCACTGTCAAAAAATCCCACTAAAAGTGTAAAACCAAGCTATCCATGACATTGTGATAAAACCATCCTCTAACACGAGAATCAACCAAAGCCATCTAACAATCAAAGAACTCAAAGTCGACATCATGAGCTCCCAAAAGACGAAGTAACCATGATCCTCAACACAAGAAGATACACTGCCATAACCAATCAGGAATCCAATATAATCATCACCAATCAAAGACCTGCAAATCCAATCATGTCATGCCAAAGTCCCTAAACACAAGGAACACCTATGACATCATGATCAACTTCATGAAACAGGCATCTAACTCTCAATGTGTCCAACCTATAAGCATCACATAGTCAACACCATAGGTCCTCCACCATGACTGTACCTGGTAACAACATCTCTCGTCCTCAACATGACAACAAAATCAGAAAACCATGTGACTAAATGGAGCCACCAATCTGAATATGCATCAACAATGAAAGGTCTATGGGCATAGACAACCCATATTCAAGCCATAAATGCAATCCTATAAATGTAGACTGCCTTCAACATTGCACAACTTGTAGACCCAACAATGCAACATACATACTCAAACCAAAATTGATAATCATGTCAACATGTGAGCAATTTGAGATACAATACCGAGTGTACAATGACATAAACTCCAAATCTCCAAGATCAAATATGCCATAAACTCATAATGTCACCATAGTCAAAAGAACCCATAAACAACTTAGATAAATATATCAACAAATAAATCATATCAAACCTGCTCCAAATTTGAACCAAAGTGTAGTGTTCTCCAAGAGCTTTTCGTCGACTATTCAAAGTTCAAAATCCGACTTCGTATGCTCAAGCTATGACCTCTCAAAGCCATAAAGGTAACTTTGACTTCCAGCTAGCATTTCACAGCCCAAACAACAAAATTTGGAAAAATTGATCATAAAAACATGTAGTGCACTAAATCACTTTTCCAACAATTATAAGAAGTTGAAAATTTGACACCATATGCCCAAGTTATGCTCCGTAGAAGAAAAACAACCCATTAGGCTATATGCAAGCATGGACTCCAAAAATCAATTTTCTCAATATGCCATAAAAATCTTTTTTTTTCAAAATTTTAAATAAAATACTTTTGGGTCACCTTGACCCATTGGCAATAAACTCCATATAAAATTCGACATATAAATTTATTTATTTATTTATTTTCGACGACTTGCAATTGGTCCGTACGACCATATGGATTAAATTTTTTTGCTTTTCAATCTTCCGTCGCCAAATAGGGTCGAATTATATATCAAAATTCTTCTCTCGGCCTCTCTAATCACAACCACGGGGTCTGTTTTGTCCCACAGGGTCAAGTCTGAAATTTTACCCCCAAAACTCACAAAATGCAAATTCATAGAAACCCAATTTGAAACAAATTTCTATAAAACTAGATCTGCAACAAATACCCACAAATCTGCAACCCCACAACTTGCAACAAATCCTCATATCTTGTCTTGTCTTTCATTCTTACATGCATTTATAGATTCAACCTAGGGTTATAACACCATAAACCATAGCTCTGATACCACTTGTAAGGAAACTTGTAGCCAACTTTATGACAATTTCCACATAACCCAATTGATATTTCAACAAAAAATCACATAGAATCCACATGCAAAGAATAGACAACATACCCATCAAAGTTGACACAAGATATACCTTGGGAAAATCCTCATGAGGGAAAAACCCAGCCCCCAAAAGCATCCATCATCCATGTATTATTCAGCAATGCAACATTACAATACATCCATGAAAGCTTTCGAAACCCCAACCATCAACAAGCCATCAACAAGTACTCTATGTGAACAAGTACTCCATGGAATGTCTTGTATTGAAGTAGTCATTATGTTTGATGTAAAAGTAGGTATACTAGCAATAGGAGTTGTCAAAGGAATAGAATGATTGACTTGAGTAGGAGGTTGTGTATAACCTAAAGTTTCGGCACAACTCTTCATAGGCATCACATTCGAATCCACAATGTGTGCAATACCACGCAAAATATCAATTCCATTCTTATCACTTTGAACAATACGTTTTAGACCCTCAATTAAGGAAAGAGCTTCACTATCAGGGTATTCTTGAGACATCCATTGTCGAAAATCATCAAATTGGTTATCCAATTTCGAAAGTTGTTTTACAGAAACCTCATGGAGAGCTTCTTCATCATTAAGAGGATTAGAGGAATTACCCATGTCCTCGTTAAAAAGGCCATTCAAATTAGGTTCCATCTCTTCAGTAATTAAACCTTGGAAAGACTTAATTCTAAGGCTTCGTCTAACGGGAATAGTGTAAGTAGGGCTTATTGTTGTAAAACTCATGCATTAAAGAGAGAGAGAAGATTTTGAATTTTATAGGTAGCAAATTTCAATAAAATTAGCCAATCTCCTAGATTTAAGCTGTTAAATACAATCAGGACAATCTCCCGAAATTTCGGAAAAAATGTCAGGGACCGTGGCGAACGGAGTGCACACGGTCCTCGCAACTTTTTTTGAAATTTTCAGGGATGAAAGTTATTATGATTTTAAAGCCAATCTGAAAAAATTGAGTGATTTTACGATCTGTAGATAGGCCAAATTAAAGTTGCAATCTCAAAATTGAACCCTACCAAGATTGTTGAAAAATACAAAATTTGAATTTTGAAAAAGAGAGGGAAACTGAAATTTTGAATTTTATGATTTTAGAGGGAATACTGAAAGCAATGCAGGCTTTGAAATTTAAAAGTTGACTCAATTTCATGCAAAATTCAAATTTGAAAGCGGAAATCAGAGTTGTTGCAATTAAACATTTAATTTCAAAAGTCACAAACTGCAAAAATTTGAACAAAGCACTGAAATTTCGAATGAATGCCAACACACTTTTCAGATTTAGGACAGTAAGAAACACAATTTTAACACAAATTTCAATTTCAACAATTTTTGAATGATTATAAGCCTCAATCCAAGCAATCACTAGACCAATTTTGACTTTAATTTTGAAAGTGTTAGAATTGATGAAATCAGCCAAGATTCTGGATTTTAGCAGAAAAATACAGTAAGATCTAGCTCCCGAAATTTCAGAAAAAATGTCGGGGACAATGGCGCTCGGGGTGCACACGGTCCTCGCAACTTTTTTCCAAATTTTCAGGGATGAAAGATATTATGATTTTGTTGCGGAATCCAAAGTTACAGCCGATTTGGAGGTGTTTTGATTAGTGAAATTATCAGTCAAAGGTTGAATCAAGAAGGTTTTTAAAAATTAGGGGTTTGACACTTAACCACTTAATTTTCAGAATTAAAGCACAAATATGAATTGACAATTTGCAATAGAAGGGTAGATCTGAAACAAGCATTAACAATTAAACATTTCACAAGCTCAATTACTAAAAAGAAAATTTTAGGGTTTTTATGCAATTAACCTCTTAAAATTTGCAAAAGATCAAACATGGAAATGTAATTAAGGAAGCAAATTTTTCAGTTCTAACCATGAATAATCAGAATGAGGATGTTTACGTCGGGTTCACCAAAATGTAAAGCGGAAAAATCGAACCCTAGTTGTTCTCCCCTCCCCAACTCCAAGGAGAGAGAAGGGAGAGTCACTAGGGTTGATGGTTTTCACTTAGGAGAGACTTTACATTCAAAAGAGGGGCTGAAACCCACAAGATCCAATCCCACACAATGCAGGATTGGATTCTAAATGAGTTTCAAGGGTTAAGACATCAAGGATACCCTCTTTTGTAAAGAATATAGATAGAATGATTGAACTAGGAATGCATGTAGAAGCAAGAAAGATTCACTTATAAACAGAGATAGGGATACGGGATAAAGCTGCGGACCTGGAATTAGCAGTAAAATGTCGAGACGGTGCTGTTCTGCAAATTTGAGCGAAAGTTGACGGGACGATGGCGCCCGGTGTGCACATGGTCCTCCAAAAAATCCACGAAACGAAGGGGGATCTGTTCGTCTCTGCACAAGGATTCCAGATCTTCAATTACAGCCACGTACCTGCAACCTACACACAGAAAAGAGAGGACGATTGGGGGGTTAGGGATTAGGGGTTTGCCTTTAGGTCAAACCCCGGTTTTAGAATTAACCAAGAAATGAGAATGCTGTAAATGTAAATGTTTGTAATGTAAACAAGTACTGATACCTTGTTGTAAGAACGTTTGTATTCTTACATGAGAAGGTGTAATGTATGTTGTATGTTGTATGTTGTAGGTGATCTCCTCTTCAATGGTTGAATCCTTGTCTTGAATGCAACACTTAGCCTTGAATGGAGACTTAGAATGCTCAATTGCTTGAAGGAATGCTTGAATGCTTGAATGTTTGAATGTTTGAATATCGCTTCCGCGTCTTGCTCTTGCTTATTTCCTTCCTCCTTTTTCCTCCCTTTCTAGGAGAGGAAAAGTAGTTTATATATTTGTCAATTAGGGTTGAGAGACTGATTTTTCCGACCTTAGGCCGACCTAGAAACATTATTTTCCCTTTTGCAAACTTAAAGACCCGATGCCCAAAAGGAGACCGGGCCCAAAATAGGGCCAGGGACCAGGGCGCTGGGCGCCATGGTCCCACCTCCCGGGATAGCAGGGTGCAAGGAGGGATCATGCCAAGGTGCAGAAAAATGCAGTTTTTGGTGTCACAAGCAGGTTTCGGGGTCTCCATTCAGGTTCAACATTGCGCCGCCATCGTGAAGACCCAAATGCAGTCGAAATTGCAAGTGTCGCAATTTTAGGACGCTACAACCACCAAGTGGTATTACATCAAAACCATGTGCAAATACCATGGGCTAACCACCCCATTGACCCCACATCTAATATTGGGTACTCTATTTAATTAATTTCCCCAATATTAAATAAATACGATATAATATTCCAATGTTACAATACAACTCATCAAGTGGCTCCGAGAATTTCCCAAGGAATCTCTACATGCTATATGTCCATGCGCAACATCAAATAAATAAATATTACATTACATGTCCATGGGAAACTCATATAATAAATAAATATTACAATTACAAACATTATTATGCAAGGTGTACAACACATTTTCCAACAGTAAGCAATGTATGAGCTTATAGTTGTAGATTTAAAGAATTGCTAATAAAATTGGAAACAAAACCAGTTGACAATCTCAAAAAGCGGTAGTTCATTGAAGGTCTACTTCTGTCATTAAGAAAAAGATGAAAGTAGTACCTCCCTTGTCCTATTTTGAAGCTTACAATTGGGCAATGGACATAGAAAGTGAAGATAAAATGTTCTCATGTAGTAAAAGAAAATAGAGGAAGATGGAAGTTTAGATGACAACAATGACAATGAATTGTGAATGGTAGGAGCACTTTGGAAGGACATGCTTGGAATGATGAAAGAATTGAAGGCGAACAAAGAAACCAACAACGAAACTAACAAACTATGGTGTACTAAGAGAAAAATTGAGGGGTACACAAAAGGTAATTGTCCTAGAAAGATGTTTTGTGAGATTTGCTAGGTTATGGGTCTTTGAATAAAGGAGTACCCATACAATTTGAAGAGTAGAAGTACACAAGTACTCTCTACACAGGGAGAGAAATCCGCTCCATTGAAGCCACAAAATGCATCTCCATGTGGTTATCAAAATGGACAAGGAGAGCGAAATGAAATATAGTACAACTCCAAAGGACGTCCTATCATATAGTGTTGACAATGTTGCAAATCAGGACACTTTGTAGAGATTGCCAAAACAAGAAGGAAAAAGTAAAATTATTTTGCAAATGGTGTGGATTTGGAGATCATTAAGACACAAGATGTTCAAAGAAAAAGGATAGCATCGACTAATTTGATGTTGACAAGAAAAATGAAGTTCTAGCTAGTACTCATGCCCAAGCAAAGAAGGCTATGTATGTGAACCCATGTACAAAAAAAGGCTCCATGAAACAAGGGCTGAAGTGAAGAATGCTATGGATAATCAACGTCGCCACTCAAATACAAACAAAAGTATAGTAACAATTCAATGAAAATCTAAGAAAGATAATACAAGGCAAGTACTTCAAACTATTGTACCGATTAAAGTAGTGGATTAATCACAAAGTATACCCGAGCTTTGAAATGCTTTTGTATTTAGGGAGAATGAGATGGTGCATGCTTCAACCCAATTGGAATATGGTGAAAATAAAGATCCAATAATTGAACATCCACTATCGGGTGACCAAGTGATTGATCCAATGTTATTGATAGTCAAAACGACAAGGAAATTGATAGTGGTGAATATGGACATACTTGGAAAGAATTTCACCAATAAAATTGTTGATAGTGGCTTTGACATGAATGTACTTTTGGAAGACACCTAGAAAAGTCTTGGAGTTGATCATTTGGCTCCCAATTTTTTAATTGGTGGGTATAGATCAACAAGGTATTAAGGTACTTGGAGTTTTAATGGGACTAAATGTAATAATTGGAATCCAAGCATTTTTGTTGAACATTGTGGTCATTTCATTAAGGAAATAAATGTACTATGCATTGTTTGGTTGGGTTTGGCTAGTAGCAGTGAAAGCCAATCACAATTGGTAAAAGAATACAATTTCCATTGAGAACAAGGGTCGAAAATATATAAGTGATTTGAAGAATCAAGCAGTTAGTGAGGATGGAGAATCAGGGTCTCATGGAACCGAAAGGAATTTTGGAGTTATAGTCATGTTCGGAGGATGAAACAAATTCTCTTTGTGGCCTTTTTCATTGGCAAATGGAGGATTAAGGGGTATTTACATTGACTTGTAATTCTATTGAAGCTATAGCTCTCAATGAAGAGCAACCGATGAAAGAAGGCAAAATTATAGATGGTACATCTCAAAGTACTAAGAGAGAAATATTCAATGTGGAGTGTACAAATATTGGTCAAGTCAAATCAACTTCACAAAAAATTCATAGAAAAAGATAAAGAAAATTAAAAAGTAAAGAAATAGTGTATAGGAAGAGAAATATTATTTGGTAATTGAAGGAGAAAATAACAAAAGGCCTGATTACATAGCTTGACTATATTAAATGGTTAGATTATGTTGCATGGCGGAAGGAATTACTTATTCATCACACTATATGGCCTTGGCATCTATTCATTATCTTCATCCTTTGATGACATTTGGATTACTGCAACATTCACACCATTGATGAAGAAAAGTACAAAATGTCATCGTACGACAACATCCATTCCTCTTCCACATCATACAACAAGTTTTGAATTACACCGTATGAATTGGGCTAATTCACCACGTGCGACAACAAGGCAAGGCGTTTCCTAGCCTACAATAGCATTTTGGCTCCATCGTATAGTTGGCTCCCTATAACGTACAATAACCTCTTTGCATTGGTTGGTGGCAACAAAAACGATATCATTATCTTTCTTTAGCGACAACACTTTGGCACATCGTATGATGATAGTCTTCCTTTAACTACGACATTATTTTTATAGCGTAAGGTGTGGTTATAGTGTACAACAAGTCACTTGGATGTTACAAACCATACGACCCTCTTGATTTGTTGCACGACCCTCTCTATTGTACGACGACTCCCTAATTGCAACGTATGACCGTCACTTGTTCTCCCCATATGGCGTATGATGGTCATCACCTATTCCAACAGAAGATATCACACAACCTCCCATACCATATGATGACATCCCTACTCTAGTCTTCATTGTACGATGGCCTACATTTCATCACTATACGTTGTACTCCATTTAGGAGATTGTATGATGCCAATCCTTTCAGAGAGAGTGTCTCTTTGTCGTATGACCCTCCTATAGAGATTTCACTTGCATCCTACGATAGGCAAAGGTCATCATCTTTTTTAAATATCACATTGTATTGTGGGCGCATTTCTAGATCATACAAAATCATTTAGTATCCTCTTTCTGCATTGTACAACTTAGTGGCATCGTCATGAAACTAAAATCCTTCATCGCATGACAATAGTCATACACGGTGTGACAATTTTCACCGGTGTTGATCACATTGTATGTTATCTTGGGGAGAGTATAGAACAAGCAATTCAGTTTCTGGTTGACATCATACATTGACTAAACACTCCAAAATCTCTATTTTTTGGCTTTGTCAACATTGTTTTTTACCTCTTAAAACATCACGAAAATGATGTGGGCCATGAAGATTTGTGTGGTTTTGAAGGTCTCAATTTGGGTTTGGTGGTGGGGGCTCTGCCCCTCGACCTTGTGTTGTATTGTGATAGGGAGTACGCCTAGGGCATTGCCCCAGACACCCACTGCACTTATTTGATTTGCTAAGTACACTACAAGTCCGATTTTTCAAGGTAAACTTCCAAGTTTGTGTACAAGTCTTTGTCTATACTATCATCATCAATCTTACCTAATATTACTTGATATTTACTCATCATCTGGAAGACAAATTTTTCTTTTGGGGGGATGATGTAGCTAGCATACAATGTCTATTATTTTGTTTTGATAATATTTGTAATCTGAGTATGTATTAATTGTTCCTATTAAGTGTTTGTTGGCTTCAAGTAGTTATAAGCATGAGTTGGTTGATGGTTGTGTCCTCTTGGCAACTGTCGGGTTCTTAAATAGATTGTGTATCATCAAGGAAAGTAATACGATCGAGTTGGATCAAATCCTATCCTTGGCTGATCATCTTTGGTCTTCTTTTGTAATATTTTCATGTGCGAATAAAGATATATTTTACTCTATATTTGTTATACATTGTCATCTCTATCATTAATTCATGTATTCATTTTTTTAGATAGAGCATTATTCAACCTGTAGATAGAATTAAACTTCAAGCAATCATCAAAGCTCCACTTCTTGTGACTAGGTGCATTGTTTACGCCCCTAATCTATACAACTTGCTTGAGCATGCTTGCCTCGACGGTATGGTGAGAGGTTATGCAACTAGAATATATGGGTGTGTGTTGGAACGATTCCAGATGAATCTGGCTGGAAAAATTCACACCTTGTCCAAATTTGTAAGTGAATCAATTTTGATTATGATCCTAAAATGTATTGTACTTGGAATCATCTAGGTTTTTTGCCAATTTTGTTTCTTAGATTCCCTCTAAGGCTTCATTAATTGCCATTTGACATAGTATCATTGCTTCTCTCAGTTTGTGATCGACTTGCCCAATGGATAATCATTAGTAATGGTGGATGTTAAGTGATTGAAAATTAGAGTGCTTATTTTGCTCAATGGTCATGTTTTTTTCTTCTCATACCTTGTTTTAAGCAGTTAAACAAAATTTTCTCTAATTTCCATCTTGACTTATAGTAAGCTGTGTGTGCCTTTCTTGGTCAACAAACAAGATTTATGTTTGACAATATACTAAATTTAGAGTATATGCTCCCCATTCAATATTTTTCTATTTATTTTTCTAATGACAAACATATTTTGTGATTGTGGGTCAACATATTGTGGATGTGTTTTGATCGATGAAGTGGATTGAGAAATTGGACGATGGGGTCATTGTCAAGGCTAGGTCATTGGGGTCATAGTTGGAGGTCACTAATCAATATGATTGTGGAAGTTTTTCTAATTTCTAGGCAGATGGGAGTGCAAAAATAGGTGGTTTCAGGTAGGATAAGGTGCAAAGGGTGGTCTGTGAAATAGAATGTTGATGCCAAGTTTATGAAACAGGGCTCTCATTAACAAATTTGCCCCTTTTAGGAGGCTACAAATGTGTATCTGCCTTGGTGATCAATAAATGCTCCAACAAATGCATAATTGCTAGTGGTGAATATGACTATGTAAACCAGCAAATGTGTGTTTTTAGCATGTGAGCAAACCAGAATGTGAACAGTTTGAAATTTAAGTGCTTCTGTTGGTGGTTTTAATCTATCACTGGCCATGGAGGTGAGTGGAAGCATATTTGAAGGTGCTGGATTAATTTACCAAGGTTAGCTCTTTTCACAAATATTATTGCTTATGCATAGAGGTAGAATTTTGCTAGAATGGGGGTGGGGCAGTGTTGTGACGTATTCACACATCGCCCCATTGCAAATGGGGACCCCTACTTTTTTTTGCTTTCTGGGGTTTGTTTCTAGGTCTTTTAGGGTTTTGTCTATTAGCCTTTGCATGTTGAGTGTTGCCAGAGGGATCACTAAGAGAGCAGGCTCTGTTTTAGCTAAAGGTGAGTCAGTGGATGCTTCGGGTTAGGGTCATCTTTGAAAGTCTTCCTTAGGACAAAGTTTTGCTCTTGTTGCTAATTGTGTCTTGTTTGAGTTTGAGGAGGTCAATGAAGCTTGGTGAGTGAATATCATCTTTGAAGGTTTGAGTTAGGTCAAGTTGGTGAGTGATGAAGTCTGGAATGTCATCCCGATCTTCAAATGTCCTGAAATTTGGCTAAGTTTGGAATGTCATCCTGATCCTGAAATTTGACTAAGTCTGAAAAATTGAAGCATCCTCCAAAAACTAGATTTTGCATTATAACTCCTGGATGTCCGAAACCACTCTCAAACATCCTGACAGTATATATGGAATATACTTAAATGTTATATTCCATATATGAATCCTGACGGAGAGACCAAAATGTCAAATTTCGCTCCTCACCCTTCCAAAGGGTCCAAAGTGAATTTCAATTTCGCTCCTGACCCTTCCAAAGGATCCAAAGTGAAATTCTCCATAAGGCATTCTACTTTGACCCAAACTTAGAACTAACTCATTCCCAGGCATTATTGAGGGCAAAACACTTGTTTGGATGAAGAAATGTGAGAAATGAAGTCAAGATTTGAGCCTAAATGTGAATTTCGCTCCTGACCCTTCCAAAGGTGCCAGAGCAAAATTCTCCCTAGACACTATTTTCTCCCTTGTTTGGGCTAACATCCTTGTTCCTTGGACATAATGGGGGTAGATTGGTATGTTCTTGCCTCAGGAAGTGATTGAAAGCATTGAGGAATGAAGATTTTGACCTAAGATATGGATTTCGCTCCTGACCCTTCCAAAGGGTCCAGAGCGAAATTCATATTTCCTCTATTTTTCCCTTTAACTTGACCAAGTTTGGAACTTCTAAGGCATGGTTTGGAAGACTTGTATGCATATTTGCCTTGGAGAGAAGGTTTGAAGCAATAAAATGATGGAAATCAACCTGGAAGGAGAATTTCGCTCCTGACCCTTCCCAAGGGTCCAGAGCGAAATCCTCCATTTGACCTTCTTTTTTGCCTTAAGCCCTAGGTTGACCTTGTCTTGAGCTATTCTGATGGTGGACTGCCTTGATTATGGTGAAAGGAGCTTGAAATTGATCAAGTTCGAGGGAGAATTAGGTGAATGAAGTGGAAAATCAACCAAGAATGAGAATTTCGCTCCTGACCCTTCCAAAGGGTCTAGAGCGAAAATCCCCATAACTCTCATTTTCTTCCTAGTTTTGGCCAAGTGTTGGTTTTTAAGGCATGTGGGAAGGTGAATTGGTATGTTCTTGCCTTGGGAGGTGATTGAAGGCATTAAAAGATGAAGAATTTGCCTAAAGGATGAATTTCGCTCCTGACCCTTCCAAAGGGTCCAGAGCGAAATTCTTTATAAACCTCATTTGCTCCCTTTCTTAGGCTACAAACCTTGTTCCTTGGGTGGAGAGTGATGTATTTTTGCCTTCCAGAGAAGATTGGAGTTGAAGAGATGAAGAGTCAAGCCTAGAGTAGGAATTTCGCTCCTGACCCTTCCAAAGGGTCTAGAGCGAAATTCCACAAAACCACTCTTTTCTCCCAGTTTTGTGCCAAGTCAAGTGGGTCAGGGTGAGATAGGATTGGATATGTCCTTAGGAATGACTTTGAGTTGCTAGTGATCAATAAATTTGAAGGAATTGAGCAAAAACTAGGATTGCGCTCCTGACCCTTCCAAAGGGTCCAGAGCAAAATTCCTAAGATCACCTATTTCCCTTGCAAATCAAGTCAAACTTTTGGTTTTTATGGCTTAGGGAAGAATGGAGCAATGTTTCCTTGACCTTTGAGGTGAGTTGAAGTGAGAGACATGATAGAATTGGTCCTAAAATGCAAATTTCGCTCCTGACCCTTCCAAAGGGTCCAGAGCGAAATTCCAAGAAGACACCCATTTCTTCCTTGTTTGGACCAAGATCTTAGTCCCTTGGGTGTATTTGGAAGTAAATCAACATTTTTTTTGCCTTAGGAAGTGAATGAGGGCGAAGGGAATGAAGAATCAAGCCTAAATCTTAAATTTCGCTCCTAACCCTTCCAAAGGGTCCATAGTGAAATTCTTGCAAACACCTATTTTTCCCTTGGAGAAGGTCAAATACTTGGTTTTTATGGCGTGGATGGAAGGGAGATGATGTGTCCTTGCCTTTTGAGGTGGATTGGGGTTGAAAAAATGAAGAAATGTGCTCAAAACTAGAATTTCGCTCCTGACCCTTCCAAAGGGTCTAGAGCGAAATTCCCAAAATCCCTCTTTTCCTTCCATTTTTGTGTCAAGCTAAGTGTGGATCAAGGTAGATTGAGCTTGGAAGGACCCCTAGGCATGCCTTTGAATTGATTGTGGCCACCAATGATCAAGATTTTGAGCTTAAACTCGGATTTCGCTCCTGACCCTTCCAAAGGGTCCAAGGCGAAATCCTAAATAGCCCCTGTCCCTGGCCAGGATTCTTAGCGAAATTCTCCTTTCTAGCCATTTTGAGGGTCAAGCAAGTTTTGTCATGTTGAGAGAGGGATCCAAAAATGAAAGTCCAGGTATGAAAAGTGAAAAGAGTAGACTTAGGTGAAGGAAAACAAGCAAGTCAAGAATTTCGCTCCTGACCCTTCCAAAGGGTCTAGAGCGAAATTCTCAATTTTACCTAATTTTCTCATGATGAAGGTCAAGAGATGGATTCCCAGGCCTTGGTGGAGAGAAGACTAGTGTATGCTTGCCTTGGAAGACATTTTGGAGTGGAGAAGTGATAGAACTTGAGCCTAAACAAGAAATTCGCTCCTAACCCTTCCAGAGGGTCCAGAGCGAAATTCCTAAATGGTCTAATATTTTGCCTAGGTCCTTGAGCAAAACCTATTCCTTGGCAATTTTGGAGGTGAATGACTTGATCTTGGTGAAGTAATGTTGAAAATGAGGTCTGATTGAGCAACTTTGTCAAAATTCGCTCCTGACCCTTCCAAAGGGTCCAGACGAAATTTTTATAGGGCCTGTCCTTGGGGAGAATCTTGAGCAAACTTCATTTTAATGTCTTCTTGTTGATGATTTAAGGTAAGAAATGCTATGTTAGAATGAATTCATTATGTGTCCTTAATCACCTTTTGGTTGGTTTTGCAGATGGAAGAAGACCAGGGCAAGGACGACCTCTTCCAATCCATCATCATCAAGGACGTTCCACATGCACAAAGGGAGGACTCAAGGTGCTTTGAAGCATTGGAAGATTAGGGGTGTTCAAGGAGTTCAAGTTAGCCTCAAGACCTCATTCTACCACAAGATGACAAAGAAAGGCTTTGCCAACACTTCAGGGCGAGATATGCTACTAGAGAAGGAAGACTTGACAATAAGGAAGCCTGGTCAAGCAAAGGAAGTACATCATTCATCATATCAAAGACAAAGGAGGATCAACCAAGTCACAAGCATTAGGCAAGGTGGCATCCCAGTCATCATTCCTTCGGTCGGATTGGTCCACCTCAGCGTGTCTAGATTCAATGTACCTGACTCATCGGGGATGACACAAACTTTGAGGCACCTACCCCTGCTTCCTATTGGTCCTCGCTCTTGGAATGTAATTTTCTCATTGGCTAGAGGAAGTTTGTTGTAACAAACCCTAATTTGGTTTTTTATCTTTTAATCCTAGCCATTGGTTCTAAGTCAATCAGAGCCGTCTGTTTGTAAAGGGCTTCCTATATAAATCCCTGGCTCCTCATTTGTAAGGGTTAATGGTTGATAGTCAGAGAATAGTTAGTAGTAAGAGAGTAGGAAATAGTTAGAGTAGAGTAGAAAGAGAAGGCAAAGATTGTTGCCAAGATATTGTCGCAAAAGACTTGTAAACTTCATTGAAGAAATGGTGAATTCTATGGGTCGATTCAACAATTTGCATGGTCTCTATACTTCTCAAATTTGATTTCATGTTATCAGGTGAATGGAAGAAATTTGTATGACAAATGGTGAAATTCGTATATCCATACTACTAGCGGTTTGTTGATTGCAGACTTGCCTTGCGTAGTCAACTGGAATCATTCAGCTTAAGCTTAACTTCAATTATCGATTCTTCATTGATATGCATCAACTTGACAGTGTTCGTGCTTGTAGCGGTGATCTAAACATCATAAAGCTTTCCTCAGAAGATTGCACTAATCTTGTGGAGATGATCCTACGATGTCAAAGCAAGACTTAGTTAGAATTTCATCAAAGGTCATTCATTTCTCTTACATTCTTAGCGTTAGGAATAGATCCCGTTCCAACCCTTATTTTTTTTCCTTTTTTCAGAATCAAGGGCCGGTGAAATTCCATGTTCCAGTAATATCCAAAGCAAATCAGACGTTCAAGTCGTCGAAAGTAAGTCCCCTTGTGATTCCAGAAAAATCACATCGTACTGCAAAGAGCTTATCCACACGTAGAGAACCTACATATCAGAACCTTGGAGTTACTCCGATTGATCCTTCGGCGAGATCTTCAGCAGTCGGGAAACTTTGTTCAAGAGAGGATAAGGTACCTTTAGGTATTTTATTCTGTATTTGGTCGTGTACAAAAGACACATCAACAGGCAGGTATGAAGGAAAAGAGGCATGTTGATTTTTGTTGTTCCAATGTACCTAAATGGTGATGAAATGCTTGTACACACTTGATATAGTGGTATGGTCAATGATGTGAGAGATTGCACTGTTTTTCAATTTTTCTCCCTCTTTGAAGTGTTTTTCTGGCTGAATTTGGTGTTAGGTTTTTCTTTTATATGCATGTTCTCTTTTGCTTATGTTCTTTATGCTTCAAGTTCACTAGCATAGCATTTGTTGTTTGCAATTTGAATTGGTTAATTTTCAATCAATTGTGATTAGTTTGTTAGTTTTTGTGAAGAGTTAAATATCTTTAAGTGGGTGAGAGACTTGAGGTATAGCTTCAGCTCTTCACAGATTATGTTTTCTGATCATAAATCAGATAATTCTATTTTACTATGTAATACTCAAATTTCACAACATTTTTGTTTACATTGATTATTAAATTTCCCATAATTTGCTAGTCGGTGATTGGTCAAATTCTTCAATTGCAATAAAAGATACATTCACTTCTGGTTTAGAGACTTGCAAAACATGTGGAACATTTGTAGATTAATTACTTGAAAATTTTAGAGTTGTCTGAAATCATAGTCTTAAGTTCTAAAACATTCTTGACGTAGCTACCTAGTTGTCTGGGAAGAAAGCTTGATACATGGGGTAACTTCTTGGTACATGATATGTGTCCATTATGGCTTTGCTTAATTACTTGGTATATTGAGGTGAGTGACATTCATTGTTCTTCTAGATGCGTATTTCAACTAATAGGTGATGTAAATATACAAATTAGTGATTTGTTTGGCAAAGAAATTTTTCTTGTTGACATTGTTACACATAGAAAAATGCTCTATAGATTGCATATTAGTTGATAGATGGGCATACTGTTTGATTTTTAAACCATTACTCTCCATCTATTGAGTGATTAGAAGCTAATGAAAGCTGCCAATAAGATTCAACTCCCTTTTGAATCTACAAATACTATGACTGATATACTACTGCGCTGCTCCAAGTCCATGGAGTCATACTCTCTTCATAAATGCACTGGAAGATGGAGTGGCCAGTCTTAAATTTCTTAAATACCTTGCTATTCTATCCACCAATCTGATAGGCAGCAAAAATTAAGATTGATATGGTAATTGAAAGCATGGGCACAAAGCTGAAGCACAAAGTGGGCATATCCCTAATCCAAAATTGAAAAAAAATAAGATAAAAAAATAAAACAAAACAATAGAAGGTTCACAACTGAAGAATACGTTCGAAATTGGTGATGCTAATACTATATGTCCTTACTGGAAACAGTACAGACTGCTTAATATTCTCCATTGCATCCCTTGCTTGAAACTTAGACTACATAATCTGCTCTGATGTATCATCAAGAGTAGTGGTTAAATAGGTTGAAACATGGAATGTTCCCACTCAAGAATGTCCATGCACATATTTACAGTAAGGCTAAAAGAAATCAAACAGTTGAGGCATAAATTGCTGATTGAGGCAAATGCAATTGGACAAGTACATTAGATTCAAGTTTTATTGCGAAATTCAAATACAACAAATAATCTAACAATGCGAATGGATTGAAATGGCCAATGACTACATTCAACAAGGTAACAAGAGTTGCTTCATAAACTGGTCAAACTCTCCAACTACAACTATCATCCTTAAGTGAGTGCCAAAGGCAAGCAGATTTCATGCACTAGCAATGCATTAAAGCTTCAAAAAGGTGAGAACATGAGAATTTTTCTCAGTGCTACGACACAATTAAAAACAAAAGAGACCATCTGAAATTTTTCTATCAAGAATTATTTCTCCCCAAAAATTCTTCACCATCATAAAATGTTTCCACATGGGAAGGGGAGGAAGGGCATCAAGGATCTCAACCTCCATAATTTTCCATAATCAATCTGATAAGTGTTGTGACCTTTTTCACACATCGCCCCATTGCAAATTGGGACCCCTTGTTTTTGCTTTTTTAGGGTTTTGTCAGAGCATCGCAATTTCAAGCCTCCGAACCTTTCATCAATAAGAGAATCAGAGTCTTCAGGATGCCATCAAGTTAATTAGGAGATTTTGATTGGAACAGTGTTCAGACACCATCCAAGTGCTTAGAGAGGCCGAAGGATGAAAAATGCAATTGCTTAGAGTTAAATTGGGCAACTTTATATTTTTAAAAAGTTTCCTTTTTTTGCTTTTTCCTATTTTTTAGGAAGTTTTGTTTTTGGCACTTTGGGATTGATCTTGGAACTGGTTATTTTTAGAAAGTTTTTGCTAATGGATTCTCGCTTTTTCTATTTTTGGAAAGGGGACCTAGGGTCAGGACGGTTAGCTCAGGGTCATGGGGTTTTTGGTTTCCAAAGCAAATTTTGCGCCTCCAGGATGAAAAACAAAGGGAAAATCTCATCCAAATTCAAATTTTTTCCAAAAAGGCATTGATCTCCAAAATTTGTTTAAGTCATGAAGGAAATTTCTTGAGAAGTGGAGGAAATTTGTAGTCATGAAAAGTCATGAAGTGCTCAAAGTCCGACTTGAATTTGGTTGCAAATGTAAAGTCTGCCCAATGGAGAAAGCTTGATCATGGAATTCATGAAGTCCGCCTTGAGTTTTGTCAAAAATGAGGTGGAGTTCGAGTTACCTTGATAGGACTATCCAAAGAACATTCAAAGTCCAATCCAAGCAAGTCATAAAGCATGCAAAGTCCGATCTGCCTAAGGAGAGCTGTCAAGAAATGGATAAAAGTCCGATTTGGGAAAGAAAATGCCAAAGTCTGATCCATGTAAGTCAAAGAACATGCTAAGTCCGATCCAAGCATGTCAACAAAACGATGAAGTCCGATTTGGGATTGTCAAGAAAAGAATGAAGTCCAATTTGGAAAGAAATGGATAAGGTCCGATTGGGAAGGAATGTGATAAAGTCCGATTTGAGATTGTCCAGGGAAGATTCATGAGTTTGACTTAAGAGAAGATAGAAACTTGCTAAAATGATGAAAGGGGATCGAACTAAAAAGGAAACAGGGCATTTAAATCTTTTAGAAAGTGTCCAAGTTCGACGAATGTGAGAAGAAGGGAAACAAATCAAAACTGAATTAGAAAGACAAGATTAAACTTCTAAATGCAAATCGACCTTCTTTTAGGAAAATTTATGGTTATAATAAATCAGTTAGCCATTCATTCATTCATTCAAACACTCCAGATTTTGTAGAGCAAGTCGTAGAAGGCAGATTAAGGGCATTTTGAAGGTTTCCAAGGCATTCAAAGATTAAAGTTTTTCAGTCCCATTCACAAAGTTTCCATCCATTTCTTATCTCATTTCTGAGGTGACCGGGGTATTTTGATTAGATTTCTACTTTTTGATGAAATTTCAAGGCAATTGTTCGAGGGTTTTGATTTGCTTTTTTATGTTTTGGAGAAAGTTTTCAGGGACTTAGTCTGATTTTTATCCAATTTTCAGAAGTTAAGTTTTATTTTCAGATTAATTTTCAGATTTTCAGACTGAAATTTTATCCAAATTCAGGTTTTTAAAGACCAAATCAGACCAAGTTTTACTAAATTTCACGAAGTCCTAATCAGTTTCACAGCACATTTTCGCACTTGCAGCCTGTTATTAATCTGAAAGGGCTAAAGTGGGAAAGAAGCCAACATTAGAACTCATAATACCATCAAAACTTCGGATTTGCACCCAAAGTGAGGATTCTAACTTAATGTTTTGATTTTGTAGATTGTAGATGACAACTGAGGTGGGATCATTGAAGAAAGCACAAATGAAGTTTCATGCAAATAAAGCTTCCCAGCCTGAATCGAAGATGTCTTCAAAATGGAAGAAGGTTGGTGATACCAACCTTGGACACATTGATCTAAAAGAGTTCAAAAGGAGGATGCATGGACTCGACGGACAGTTGCCTACACTTATTGCCAGGAGGATGATGAGAAATGAGATCGTTCAAACAGATGGATTTCTTCCAGCAGTCCAATGCCATGAATTAATCGTCGAATGTGCTAAGCATTACAACACTTTGGAAAGGGAGATTGTGGCACCGGACGAGAGAGTACTGGCAAATCTGGGAGAGGTTGCCATCAGGGAAGCCTTTGGCATTCCAGAGTATCATAGAGCCGTTTACAAAACTAAAGAGGAGGCTACAAGAATATATGAGGATCAAAGTGAAGATTGTGAGATATACATCAACAAATTGTGGTTAGAAAAGCCAAGACAACACCATGGCAAGATGCCCAAAAGGCTTCTCTGACCGTACTTCAAAGAGGATTTTGGGGATCTTATTTTCTTATCGAACAGGGTTATGGGCAGCCAATAGGGTTCACCATTTTAGCCTTGGATGTACTATTTTATTAATGAAGTCACAACTGGAGTCAAAATGATAAACTAGGCTAAAATTATAAGTGACAATATCTATGTTACCTCGAGTTTCTGGGATGGGGGGACAGAGAAATGGGTTTCCGAGACGTTCTTTTTTTCCTAGAGCAGGGGACGATAGGGGATGGCTATATATATATAGGGAAATCTGAAATTTATATAACATTCTAACATAGTAAACATTCATCATAGCAACATAATAACATTTATAAATCAGAATCTAGATTCTAAATCTAAAATCATTGAATCAATGATCATTCATCGAATCATCATAGAACTAAGAACATAGCATCAAACAAATCAAATCGAATCATCATAGAATAAGATTAAGAACATAGGATAGCATCATGATCAAATGAGAGTTTAAATTTCAATTTCATACATTCATAGATATAATTTATTGAAACAATGAAAAGTATCACTATCAAGTATCATATCATATATCAATTTATTTAAATAAGCAAAGGCTGCAAGTTTCAACAAAATGAAAAGTTAAAGACTTAAAGTATCATATCATATATCAAGATTCAATTATCATTGTATCAATGTATCATATAATGTTAGAAGACTCAAAGTCTCAAACTTCAAAGTCAAAATGAAAACAAAAATAGTATGTTGCTGCCCCTAATCTTGATCCCCTTCAAAGTCACTGTCATTAAATTTTTTAAATAAAAAATGTGCAAGTATCTTCTTTTATTGCAGTGATATTTATTATTAAATTTATCACTATTGCTTTCATTAAAATAAAAAAATTAATAATAAATATTGCTGCAATAAAAATAAAAATAAATTTTATTATAAAATTTGTTTTTTAAATGCCTCTGCCACCGGAAACAGTCGTCCGTCCCCAGGATGGTCAACAGTCTGTGACGAAATCGTTGACCGTTTTCGAGTTTTCGAGATGGTTTTTGAAAATTTTACTAGATCGGGAACGACTTGGAAACATTTTTGGCCATCCCCCCATCCTCGAAACCGTTTTTGTTTCCGGAACGTGTCTTTAGGGTGGAAACGTGTTTCCGGGTAACTTTGGATGATATTGATGAACAATTAAGGAATTTGGAAAGAACAAAGTCTTTCTATATGAGTTCATACGTCATTTATTCGCTCGCAAGGACTTATAGGTACAAGGGCTTGGTTTGTAGGGGAATGGTCGGAAATAATGAGAATCAGTTGAATGTGTATGATTGCTATCCACAATGACACTAAGAAGAAAAATATCATTTCAAGCGAGCCAATGATCCCTTTCTCATGTATATGACAAGAACCTTGCAAGGGGGCATGCACCAAAGGCTATCACAAGAATCCAAGGACTTGATCAGACAGTATGGATATTGGTATATTCAATATCCAAGGGTTACATATTTGCGAATTCAAGGATTCACTGGACGCGCTTACAAACTCCCAATGTATCCTACTAATAGGATGGTATTGTTGGAATTCTTGAGGCAGCTTGAGACATTTACTAGTGTTTAGAGGGCCAGGCAAAAGGCTGGAATTCCTTTTCCTTTCTCTGTTGGAAAAATATTAGAGTCTTGTCCATCAACTCAAGCTACAACAAATGCGGACAAGGAAACACAATGGTACCCATTCTCTCTCCACTAGTCAAGAGCCTACTTTGATCCTTTTCATCGTATGGGGTTTGTAAATGGTAGAAGATACGAACATAGGCCCGACCTTCAGGATTATTGGGCCAATGCTGTAGACAATTTTGAAATAAGAAAGAGGGTGTGGTCAATAATACCACTAAGTCTTATCCAAGCATTCAAAATTTTCCAGTTGGCTGATCAAATAGAAGATGACGATAAACTTGTTCAACCACGATATGAAGACATAAAAATGAGCCTCTTCCTCCAGTAGATTGGTCAGATGCTGAGAGGGCGAACTTGGGTAATTTAATGAGACCGGTGGTCGAATAATCCAAATGGTGGGCTACCTAGTAGACTAATGAGTTAAAGGCAAGAAATACACTTCTCACATATGATTTGATGGGAGTTGATGAGTCATTTTCCTCAAACCATGATGAAATGTCTCACAATCCCAAGGGTCCTGAGAGTGTAGGTTCCAGAAAGAGAAAAGAAACAGCTGGAAGTTTGTCCAAGGCAAGGGGAAAGAAAATTGAATGAGTAGATTACCAATAAGCGGCAAAAGCCAATCAAGCCCATTCTACTATTAGTGCCTCATCCATGGCCCCGAACAAGCCTTCAATGGATGAAAATGAACCTGAAGATGAATTAGAAATTCCTTCTATTTGTCAGGAATAGAATTTGGAACTCATTTAGCTAGAGGTTGTAGAGCTAGATAATACCGAGCCTGAAGATGGGTTTCTAGATGGTATGATTTCAGCACTTAAAGGAATTGATGACGATCCAGAGGATGAAGGCATGGAACAGTTAACAATCCTTGATTGGCTGAGGGAAAGGATGAAAGCTAAGGCGCCTATGGAAATACAAAAGGAGAATAACACAGTGGGGCTCTTGGCTGGATTAAACAAAACAACATAAAGAAAAGGAGCCAATTTTTTTTCCTTAATTCAAAAAGATGATGCAAGATTCAAATCTGTTCAGGTGGCAGTGCTAAAGGTCAACAAAGCATAGGAGGATATTACTCCTGAAGAATACAAGATAATGACCATCGACTTAGGCCCAACCACTAAGGTGCAAGAGGTCCAGGAATTGGATGATTCTGTGAAGACAATCAAGGAAAGACTGAGAAAAGAAATTGAAAAGAAAGACTAAAGATGGATAATGAGTAGTTAAAGACATGTCTCCAACATTTGATTAATCCCATTGCCCGAGAGGAGACAACAGTTGCTTGACCTTTAGCCCTTTTGCAAGAATCTAGCAAAGATTTTGAAGACATGAAGATTACAGTTGGAGAGGCTAAAGGTTGGATTTCAGATATAATGGATCAAGCAGCCGTATTGGTGGAAAGCCTAGTGTCAGCATATGAGTCTACATCTTCCTTTTTGTACAGAATCTAAGATATGTCCGAAATGTGGGAGGACCTTCAAAACATTCAAAGTAAAATAATTTTGTGCTTGAAGGCAATGAGGGGAGTCCCCAAGCAAGATTTGGTCGATGGAGGAGTGATTGAAGCTGTAGATGTCTATGACTTCAGTACTTGGTACTTTGCATTGACAATAAGAGTTGAAATCTTGAAGAAAATAGAGGCTGATTGTGCTGAGGTGGAGAAGGTGGTAAGAGAAATTCAAGATAAGATTTTCTTGTAGTAGTAGAAGTGGTTGAACAGGACATGGTGCGAGAAAATGATATGAGGGCATGTTGGTGTACGTTTTATCATTCACCGAACATTAGAATAAAATGCCCAAGGACACTCTACCCTCTCTTGAACAAAATCACTATGTGTGCTAAGATTGTGTGAAGATCACATGACAACTCCAAGGTTTATATATGTGAACGAGCGACTTTATGTTGGATAGATTCCTTGGTGATGTTTTCTCAAAATCAAGGGGGACTTACACTCAACTAATATCATTCACAAGTTAAGACTTATACGGATTTGACAATAAATGCTCTTTTTTTTTTGGATTATCAATTTTGGATCTTAAAGAAAGTGAAAAAGGGGAAAGGTTTAGAAGTTCTATGCTACTCGTAAGAAATCCAAGAACCAGTGTTGAACAAGGCAAAATAAACCATACTTTGGTTCGCCAAATTAAACAACTCAACAAAGTAGGTGCAATCTTCAAAGGTTTGTGCTTGTAATTTTCATATCCAAGGTAAATACCATCAATTCAAACAATATATACTTAGATTGAAGTTAAGCATCCACGAAAACAAGCTCAGACTAACTTTGCATGATAAATAGAAATCATTTACTTATCAAAAGTATGAGCAAATAGGTTTTACATTTAACCAACACTTATCAAATCTTGTATCTCATCTAACAACATTAATCAAATTCTACTCTACTTGTTGAAGAAAATGTAAACCATGCAAGCCACTTAGACAATATATGTTCCAAATCCTATAAGCACATAAGAAACTCTATTATCTAAGCAATTTGTTGCAATAATTTGACAAAAAAACTCACTCTCCAAATGAGAGGAGTAAGTCTTATATAGGCACCATAAAAGAAATGAACGACCAAGATCAAACAGTGATCAAGGGCCCAGATCAAAGTATCAAAACCCTAATAGGCTTTTCAAAACCTAACAAGCTCGAGCAAATAGAAACAAGACAAGTGTCACTGGATGCTACTTTCGAGGAGGATGCACCCACTTTCCTTTTTTGCAGCGGCATATTCAATGAACTTGGACACACGAGGATGGACCTCTTCCATGGTGACATGTGGCAAGTTACCAATTTTGTAGTCAGCCATATGCAACTCATCAGTGCATGTGGCCAAAGCGCCTTCCTAATCAGCAACTTGCGCTAAATTGTCATCAATGAACAAGAAGTTTGAAACCTTGGCCAAACCTTGCTTGAGAATCGGTCTTGTGGAATTGAAGAAATTCTCCTGGATTTTGACCTTCAAATTCTCTGCATGCATATCTTTCTCTCATACCACATCCTTCTTAAGCACTTCAGCTGCCACGAGGAAGATTTTATCTTGAATTCCTTGGATAACCTTTTCTACTTCAGTGCACTTGGCCTCTATCTTCTTCAGGGATTCAACTCTGGTGGTTAGGGCGAAATACCAAGTATTGAAGTCATAAACATCACCAGCCTGAATTACTCCTCCATCAACCAAATACTGTTTGGGAAGTCCTCTCATCGCCCTCAAGCATGGAATTATTCTATTCTGGATGCTCTGAAGATTCTCCCAAGCCTTATACATGTCTTGGATTCTACATAGAAAAGAAGATGTGGATTCATTCGCTGACATCAGGGTCTCAACAAGTATGGCAGCTTGCTTTGTTGTGTCTGAGATCCATCCCTTAACCTCTCTGAAAGTAATTTTTATATCTTCATAGTCTTTTACAGACTCTTGTGGAAGGGCTTAGGGTGGAGCAACTGCTACCTCCTCTCAAGCAATGGGATTCATTAGGTGCTGGACGCATCTCCTCCACTGTTCATTTTCAGCTTTCAACTCTTTCTTCTTCTCAATCTCCTTATTCAGTCTCTCCTTAATGGTTTTGACAATTCCTGAACTTCTTGTACTTTAGTAGTTCGGCCCAAGTCAATGGTAGTCACTTCATACTCTTCAGGAGTAATATCCTCTTGAGTCTTTTCAACCTTTGGAACCACCACTTAAATGAACCTAAATCCTGTATTACTTCTTTGAATTAAGGAAAACATCTTACCTGGTTTCTTTTCTATTGTCTTGTTCAATCTAGCCAAAAGTCCTACTGTATCATCTTCTTGTTGTATTTCTATAGGTACCTTGGCCTTTATTCTATCTCTCAACCAATCAGGAATGGTTGATTGCTCCATACCATCATCATTAGGATCATCTTCTATTCCCTTGAGCGCTGAAATCATGCCATCCAAAAACTCTCCTTTAAGCTCAGTGTTCTCTAGCTCTAAAACTTTAGGGCGAATGGGTTCCAAACTCTTCTCTTGAAAGACAAGAGAAGGAATTCCTATCTCATTTTTTGGTTCCCGTTCATCCATCGAAGGCCTGTTTGGAGTTGTGGATGAGGCGCTAATGGTAGACTGAGCCTGATTTGGCTTATGCCGTTTGTTTACAATCTCCTCATCAACAATCTTCTTCCCTCTTGCCTTGGTTGAACTCCTAGCTGTTTCTTTTCTTTTCCTTGAACCCACACTTTCAGGACCCCCAAGATTATTGGACATCTCATCGTGATTTGAAGAAAAAGATTCTTCAGGTCCCATCAAATCATATGTGAGGGACACATTCCTTGCTTTGAGCTCATTGGCTTTTTGGGAAGCCCACCACTTGGAATATTCAATCACTGGCCTCATCAAATTGCCTAAGTTAGCCCTTTCAGAATCTGACCAATCAATTGGGGAAAGAGGCTCATCCCTTAAATTTGCATAATTTGGCTGCCTGATTCATCTTCCTCCTCAATTTGATCAGCCACCCGGAAAACTTCAGATGACCGAATCAAACTAAGTGGAATTCAGGGCTATGTTTGTATTTTATTCGGTTTACTAATCCCATACAGTGGAAGGGATCAAAGTAGGCCCTCGACTGAAATTGGATAAATGGGTACCACTGAATTTCTTTATTTGCATGTGCTGCAACCTGAGTAGCCGAGCAAGATTCTAACAATTTCTCAACACTGAGAGGAAAAGAAGCTCCTATGTTCTGTTTAACTCTCTAAACACTCATAAAAGTCTCAAGTTGCCTTAGGACTTCTAGCAAAACCATCCTATTTGTAGGATAGATAGGGAGTCTATAGGGACAACAAATGAATCCTTGGATTCTTAAATATGTGAATCTAGGATATTGGATATATTAGTATCCAAATCGGTTGATCAGCTCCTTGGATTCCTAAGACAACCTTTGGTGTGTGCCTCCCTGTAGAGTCTTTGTGATGTACATGAGGAAGGTGTCATTAACCATTTTGAAATGATACTTCTCTAAGTGTAATTGCAGGTAGCAATCATACACGTTGAATTGGCTCTCTTTATTTCCCACCATTCCTCTACAAACTAGGCCCTTGTATCTGTAGGTTCTTGCTAGTGAATAAATAAGGTAAGAGCTCATGTAAAATGCCCTTGTCTTCTCCAAATTCCTAAGCTGATCATCAAGACAATCAGTTATTATCCTGGCCCAATTTATGATTTTGACACCAGCTGTAATCTCTTGGATGAAATAATACTTCCAAGGCTCGAAAGGTGCACCTTGCTAGCTGCCCATGACTCTATTCGATAACACAATGAGGTCCAACCACAAGTGGTTGATATTTGCTTCATACTCCTCGCCTAAGTCACAAGGTTCGAATTTGAATTCGAATTCGACAGCCATGAAATTCGGATGAAATTCGACAAGGGAAAAATTCGAAAAAAAATTCGGATAAAATTCGCCTTCTATAATTTTGTTTATCTTTAAATATATGTATACTTCTAATAAATTATCAGAATAGTGACCCTTGTTGGAGAAAATCCGAGGGCGACCCAGCAGTTGTAGACACCCATGACCCAATAGATACAAAGTATATACAAAGAATACCCACGACCAGCTAAGTTGTGTTTAGAGGCGGATAGCAGTGCTTTATAGAGGAAATTCGATTAAATTCGATTTTTTTATAGAAGTTTGAAATTCGATTAAATTCGAACCTCATCCATGAAAATCGCCGTATCCTGTGACTTTGCTCCTCGCTATTGTCTTCATACATTTTAGTTGTCTCCTCTTTGGTTTTATAAATAGCTCCATAAAATTCAGGGATACCAAAAGCCTCTTTTATGGTGACTTCTCCCAAGTTTGCGAGCAATCTCCTATCCGGAGCCACAATTTCTCTTCCAAGGAATTATAATGCTTGGAGCATTCGACAATCAGTTCGTTGCATTGAACTGCTGGAAGAAATCTAGCTGCCTGCACCATTCCGTTCCTCATCATCCCACGTGCCATTGGGGTAGGTAGTTGTCCATTTTGTCCGTATATCCTCTTTTTGAATTCTCTGAGGTTGATATGCCCAAGGTTGGTATCACCAACCTTCTTCCATTTTGAGCTCATGTTCGACTCAGGTGGAGAATCCTTGTCTACTTGGAATTTCATTTGCGTCCTTTTTGACGATTCTACCTCCGCTGTCATCCACAACCTATGAAATTAAAGAAAATAAGTTAGAATTCTCATTTTTGAGCATGAAATTCGAAGTTTTGAAGGCTAAGTGGGCTCTGATTTTTCCAATTTCTCAACACTTTTAGCTTTCAACAAGTTGCAAACACTTAGAAATTTGGAAAAATTAGAAAAACCCTGAGAAACTCAATCTGATTTGAAGATTGTGGGATTGAATTTGGTTCTTAATTAATCTGAGAATGAATAGTTTAGTCCCAAAATTCGTGAAATGAATGTCAAAATCAGACTTGGATATTGGAAAATGACTGAAAAAAATGACTAAGTTGTGAAAACCAAATCCATTTTCCATGAAAACTCCATCAAAAATTTGAAAAGCAAATTGAAAAATCAACAAATCTGCCTTGAATACCCCTGCCACCTTCAGAATTTAGATAAGAAATGGGTGGAAAGAATTCTTGGTCTGAAAATATTCACTTCTTCCTCTTGCAAATTGAAAGATCCCTGATGGATCTTTTAAGCTGACAGGCTGTAATTTTTAATTATTTGTTTTAAAATAAATTCTTCCTGTTTATTAAATGATCTTTCAGAGAGAGACAGAAGTTGCAGAAAGGTTGTGTCTTTTGTTTTTTTTTGTATTTTTCCAGACATAGGTAAACAATGAATAACAACAGCAGCAAATATGAAATAGGCTGGAAAATAATGTGCAATAATATAATATTCAACCAATCCAGAATAGCTACAAATCGTACCAGGCAAAATACATAAATGATATGCCAGCAAAGTATCTAAGAACCAAAACAATGTTGCCGGCTGCAAGAAAGACCATCCACGCACAATGAAAAGAGATGGCTGATGAATACCAATCAGCAACCCACGTGCCAGCTGGAAGGAGGCCGTACGGCTGCTGCAGTCACGTCCAGGCAGCCAAGGAACTCCCACGTGCCAAGCAATATACCCAACGTCCAAAGCCAAAGCTCTTCCAATGCTGAACTTGCACTCCAATCAAAGTCTGAAACCAAATGAAGCTGCTGAAACCTTCTATTGGGGTTTGCATCCCAGTTCTCCAGAAATCGCTCCTCAGAGCAAATTCACAAATGCCAAGTTTGAAGATGTAAAAAGATAATAAAATAATGAGCCAACATCTCCTTTTATCTCCCTCTCAAAGCTACTCGAACCCTAAAGGGAGAATATGCTTTTACCTTTATTAAATAATGGCATATTCTTAATTAAAAGGCCTTTATGTATAGGAAAAACACCCCTTTCGTCAAATAACAAAACTCAAGGTGCCAGAAGGTCTCCGGATGATGAAAATAAGTTATAATAATTCAAGACCTTTCCAACGAGCTATAACACATATGCCTGCCTGACCAGAAGAAGCCAAAATCCCCTTATTACTCCAATTAGCTATATAAATAGCTTTATTTAATTAATAAGACGCTAACTTAGGAAATATTAAAAATATATCCCAAATAGCCGTATAATGCTCATCTGACTCCACAAGTTTGAAACGGAGCTTGCCACCTGTCTGTGACTGTTGTCGGAAATCATGGATCCTCGAGCAATCTTGTCCCTAAAATCTAGGGATGCTCCTAGAAGCTAGGAAACATACCCAAATCTCCTGAAACTGAACCCAAGGAATAGTCTCATGGTAACCCAACCCTGGGTACTGTCAAATCCTCCTAAATAGTAGGAATAGCCTCCACAAAAGAAGGAAATGCCTCCTAAAATTAAGGAACTGCTCCAAACTGGTCCACTACTGCCAGAATACCAAATCCCAAACACTGAATATCCTCTCTGAGTCTCTATCCACCACTGTCAGCCTACAAGACCCCAAAATAAGCTGACTCACATGTCTCTGCTAGACAGAGCTAAAGAGGGGACATGACACAAATGCCTTAGAAAATTCCTTGAATTGTTCTTGGAGCTCTGAGAAATGCTTTAGAAAACCTGAAATATTTCTCTCTTCAAATATTTTGATCTCCAAACTCGAACTATTGAAGTGAATGAATGATTCATTGTAAGTGAGAGCCCTTGAAGAGTTTGAATTCTGCAATTTAGAAATCCAACCAGCCTTACCAATATCGAACTATTTTTGTTTCCATTCTCTCTACATTCACTGAACTTGATCAAACTCATTCATTCAGTAAATGATCTTGTTTCTTTATTGATTTTAGTCCCATAAGAAAGTTTCCATTTTAGTTTGAGTTCCGTTTAGTCTTTTAAGAAATTTCTAGTTCCATTTTTCAGTTAACTTCATGAATCGAACTTCAGTTTAAACTCAAACTTTCCTTTTCCAAATTTGAAACTTTCCAAAATCAGTTTGATGGCAACTTTTATTTTCCAAATGCCAACTTTGAAATTTTCTCTCTTTGTCCAAAATCGGACTACACACAATCCTTTCCTTACTGCTGGTGGACTCATCAAAATTGTTCCTCATCTAGGCGGAGTTCAATTTTTTTTTTCCCAACTGCTGGGCAGACTTCATGAAAAGTTTTCCCAGCAACTTGGACTTCACCACCTTCTATCTTAGCCAAGTCGGACTTAGCAACATTATTTCCTACTAGTGGCAGACTTGGGCAAACCTTTTCCTCACTGTCAGCAGACTTTGTAAATTGTCTTCCTTAATGCTGGCGGACTTTAGAGAAACCTTTCCCTCTCAAGATTGGACTCCATATAATCCTTTCCAAGTTGGCAAATCGAATTCTCTTAAGCTGGGCGGAGTTTAGGAAAATTTTTCCTCACTTGTGTGGACTTGATGAATTTCATTCCTCATGCCAATCGGAGTTCAAGAAAACTTTTCCAAAATCAGATTTCACGAAAATCTTTCTTCATTGTGATCATACTTCACCAAAATTTTGCCTCTCTTATCTTGAAATTCGAAAATTATTTTCTCATATTGTCTTTGAATCCCTTCAAATCTCCACATTTTTAGGAAATTAATGCTTTTTGTATCAAATTTGAATTTTGAATGAGATTTTCATCATTTTCACTTAAAATTTTGTTAGCCAACTGAGCAAACCTTAGATCCCCTTTCCAAAAATAGAAAAAGTGAGATTCCCCCAAAATAGGAAAAACTTTCTAAAAATATCCATTCCGAGATCGCACCCAAAGTGCCAAAAACAAAACATCCTAAAAAATAGGAAAAAGCAAAAAAAAAAACTTTCAAAAAATAGAAAGTTGTCCAAATTGACTCAAATCGATTGCACTTTTCATCCTTCGGGCTCCTTAAGTACATTGATGGTGTTAAGACACTATTTTGACCATGATTTCCTTAACTAACTTATGACCCATCAAAACTTAAACCGCTCAAGAGTGACAAACTTGGTGCCATGAAATTGCAATGCTCTGACAAAACCCTAAAAATAAAAACAAGGAGGCCCCCCATTTGCAATGGGGTGATGTGTGGTGACAACAGGGTAGAAATTTTGTAGATTAAAATTTAAGAGAATTTCTTCAATTTTACAGGGCCAATTCTCAAACAAAATTTGATTAAGACATCAACCCTCTTTTTCATTGATGGCAACTTTCGCACACAGGCTGCTGATTGGGAAAACACTTTTGCCACATGTACAGATGAGTTGGACATGGTCGAATACAGGATAGGCAACTTGCCACATTTCACCATGGGAGAGGTCAATCCTCTTATGTCCAGATTCATTGAATATGCTGCCACAGAAAATGAAAGTGGGCGCGTTCTCCTAGAAGATAGCACATCTAATGACACATGTTTTTCTTTCATTTGTTTAATTTGATAAGTTTTGGAAACCTTGTTGGTTGAAAATTTTGTGCAGTCGGGAGGATGTGCGAAATTGTGGTTTCAGCCACAACATGTGAGTATAAACGCTCCTAATTTAGGGAAGGCTCCCCCTTTTATAACACTTAACTAAAACTAATTTAATCTAATATGGATAGGACAACAACCTTTGCTTCGTTGTGTTGACAAAGCACAACAAGTCAGATTATTGGAATCTTTCCATAATTAGGCATGTGGTGGGCATTTCTCCACACCAGTGACTGCTCACAAGATTATAAGGGCCAAGTATTATTGGCTGACACTCTTCCAAGATGCTTTCAAGTGGGTGTGTAAATGTTTTCATTGCCAGCAATTTGTGGGCAAACAGAAGCTTGCAGCATTTCTGCTGAAGCCAGTGGTGATTGAAGAACCCTTCCTAGCAGTGGGGAATTGATTTCATTGGTGTCATTAACCCCTCTTCAAGTGCTGGTCACACATGCGTTCTCACTGCTACTTTTTACTTCACCAAGTGGGTGGAGGATTTACCAATAAAGCATGCTACCTCAGAAGTGGTATGCAGATTTCTCAAGGAGATCATCATTTCCAGATTTGGTGTTCCACATAAGATTGTGACTAACAATGAGGCTGTTTTCTCCTACTACGAGGTAACTCAGTTTTGCTTTGAATATGGTATCACATTGGCTTATTCTTCTGATTATTACCCTCAAGGTAATGGCCAGGCAGAATCAAGCAATAAGAACTTGGTTACTATCATATGCAAGCTTGTGGAGGAAAATCAAAGGTCTTGGCATAAGGCTCTTTATGACGCTTTATGGGCGGACAAGATTGCACCCAAAAGAGCTATTGGTATGTCGCCATTTGAGCTTCTTTATGGGATGAATGCAGAAATACCCATCACTTTAGAGATTCCTTCTCTAAAGTTAGCTAAGGCAATTGAAGATGATGCTTTTGAAAGTGCCTTAGACAAGAGGATAATGTTTCTCTCTCATTTAGAGGAACGAAGAACGCAAGTGGTAGACCGGATTACCGAGCATCAGAAACAAGTCAAATTTCTTTTTGACAAGAAAGCTAAGCAAAGAGCATTCTAGGTTGGTGATCGTGTTCTCCTATGGGATAAAAGAATAGAACCAAAAGGTATGCATGGAAAGTTTGATTCTCTTTGGTGAGGACCTTTCACCATTCATCAAATTACTAGTGAAAACAATTATCTGCTGGCATATCGAGATGGTACTCCATTTGCGCTGCTTTACAGTGGATAGCATTTAAAGCATTACTTCGAGTAAAGTTTAAAATACGTTTTGTACATAAGTCCGTCTTTCGGTTTTTGGTCTTTTGTTTTGTTTTTCTTTTGATTTTGTTTTCTTTTTGGTCGCTTGACTCTGTTGCCCAATGGCCAGATGAAGGCACTTAAGAGATTTGGCTTCTATTCCTCTCCTCTTTCTTTGAGAGAGGAGTGAAAGAAATTCCCCTGTTAGAGCCAGTTGTTGTCCCCATTTTTGGTTTTTAAATGTGGGCAACCCCTTTGAATTTTTCGTTAAAATTCATGTTTTCATGTCTCTAATGCATGCATTCCAAGGTTGAAATTTATCTTGGATGATGTCCATTTGAGTGTGTGCTTTCCTTTGGTTTTCCTTGTTATGTTTTAGTTGTTTTGAGTCTTGTTTCTGTGCCACTTAGTTCAATTTCGGGTTTTAGAGGTCTCAGTGCAAGTTGGGGAACTTTAAAGAAGCATTACAAGTGAAATTTATTCACTTGTAGTCGGGTCTTTTAGACCCGATTACAAGTGGATAGGGTCTTTATAAAGTGTTTTGGTATGTGTAATCGGACCATTAGAACCCGATTGCACATAAAGTTCTTTTATTTTGTTATAAAGCACTAACACTTGTAATCGGGTGTTTGTAACCTAATTACAGGTCGTTTTGTTTTTTCCTTATAGCCACTTGTAGTCGGGTCTTCAAGACCCGATTACAAGTGCTCATTGTGCTCAAACAAATACCAATATTCTTTGCAAGTTTGTTAAGCCCTTTTAAGAGCCCGATTCCCATGTTCTTTGTCTGCGTTTTTTGAGGAGTTCAATCAATGTGGAAGAGATTGCATCCAAATAGGAGTCTTTCTTTCATATCGGCTATAAGAGTTCTTGTGAAGCTCATAAAATTTTTTATTACTCTTTCTAGTCGTGTTGTTCTTGGCTGAGCGGATTTCTCTTTTTAGGTATGGTCTTTTTCTTGCTTTTTCTTTGTTGTTTGATGTTAGGGTTTCTACATTTTAGTTTTCATGTTATGTTTGCTAGTCGTCCTTTGCTCCGTTTTTGTCCTTTCTTGAGTTTATTTGCAGTCAGGATTCTCCTCATTCCTGTAGCTTGCATTCATCCTTGTGCTGCGATAAGATACTTGCAATCGGGTATTATTAACTCGATAGCAAGTCTCTTTCCTTTTCGTATTGATGAAGATTTCCAAAGATGCCGCCAAGTTTGCAAGTGCGAGTTTGATGATTTAAAATGCAAGTCGTATTTCACTTGCAATAGTGTGTTTTTGGCCCTATTGCAAGCTCATTCATAAGTGAGCTCTTCCCTCATTTAGCCTAGAGTATGGTCGGGTCTTCCTGCCTTGAAAGCAAGTTTAAATGTTCCCTCTTTGCAAATATAGATCACTTGTAGTCAGGTCTTCAAGACCCGATTACAAGTGGTTCATTTACATGTTAACTCCCCAAGCTGTTATTCCAAGGTGAATTACCAAATTTTACGTGTTTGCAAGTAACTATCACTTGTAGTCGGCTCTTCTAGACCCGACTAAAAGTATAAAACATTTTATCCGTTCCCCTTTGCACACTTGAAATTGGGTCTCCAAGGCCCGATTGCAAGTGTGAAGTTTATCATTACTTTTCAGTTTGGCAAACTTGTTCCATTTGTAGTTTGTTGTGACCTTTTCACACATTGCCCCATTGCTAACGGGGACCCCCCTCTTTTCTTGCTTTCTGCATTGTTAGGTTAGGGTTTTGGCTGCTTAGTGGGCAATTTTGTGTTTCTCGTGCCTGAGTCTCGGAGTTTTGGTCATGCCTAGTACCGTTTAGGGTTTTGAAGTTATAGGATCAAGCGCGTAAATTGAGATTTCTAAATGATCCTAGTTTTGTCTAAGTGTTGACCCTTTTGGAGCATTAACATGCTTTTAATGTCCTCGTCGGTGATCTTAAGTGCTAAGGTGTTTTTAGGTCTTTTGGAGTTGTTTTCTCGCTCCTAGGGAATTATTCAGGTTGATTTCGCACTTTATCCCGATGGATTCCTTTGTGTTATGCTCCAATTTCTGATGAATTTGCCTAAGTCTAGTTGAGTTTTATTAAGTTTCGAAGTTTCTAAGTAATTCTGAGTGGAAAAATCATCATTTCCGGAGTAAAATCCATATTCTAATGGTTAAAAGGTTAAAATTCCATGCTAGAGGTGCTTTTCCCCTCATATTCCTGACTACCCATGGTTTTCTCCACTCAAAATCCAAACTGGAGATGGATTTCCCCTGAAATCCATACTTGCCTCATTTTCCCACCACTGTGAATCCATACTAGGGTCATTTTTCCCCTGGAAGCATTAAAATTTGACTAAGTTTCAGGATTTATCCTGACTACCCACGTTTTCCACCAGGGAGGTATGGATAGGTTGCTGATGATGTTTGCATTCATTCCACCCCTAGGTTGATTTTCCACCAGGTATTTGTGACAAGTTTTTGAGGATTTTTGTGCGGATTTTCATCCAGACTCATAGCGATTTTCCACTAGGAGTGCATTTCATAATTTTGAGTCCGGATTTTCATCTAGATTGAGGTCGTTTTTCCACCAGAGGGGTATTTTTGGGTGATGACTTAATTTTGAGTGAAATTTTTCATTCCACACTCATATCGATTTTCCCCTAGCCCTATTTTGTGCAGATTTGATAAATTTTGAGTCCGGATTTTCATCCAGACTAGGATCGATTTTCCCCTAAGGGGATATTTGGCGATTTTTAAAGTGATTTTGTGAGGACATTTTAATCCTTACTAAGATCGATTTTCCCCAATCGGTCCATTTTTTATTTAAATTGAAATATTTTAATAAGTGAGCCTCATTTTAATTGTTTTTAATAAAAGGCAATGATTATCTTAAAGATGAAAGCAATTAATAAATGATTTGCAATGAGTATTTAATGTTTTCAACCTTCTAGAAGCAAGTTAGTTTCAGCCAAGCAAGTATAAGAACAAGTGTTTTGTCCCACATTGCTTGTGTGGTGAAATTTGGTGATGAAAGTAAGTTTAAAGGGAGGAGTCCAACATTATTTTATTATTAAGTTTGCCAGGTGGATTCCATGCAAGGGCGATTTTCTCCATAGTTGGCGATTTCGGAGCAAGTATTGAAGTGAAGTGTTAGATTGAAGGCCTGCATTTTTTCCAGCTTGGCTGTCCACTCCATTGCTGCCATTGAAGCTTATTGACTCCATTGTTTTCAGATTTTCGATTTTGAGGAGTTAGCGATTTTTTCCATTTGGCAACTTTGATCATTTTAGAGGGCTCTTACCTCTAAGTTGGTGATTTTACTTGGGGCTGCTATTTTTTGCTGCTGGTTCAGACTGGTTTATTGCCATTGAGACCCCCCCCCATGCCACGATTTTGGTGAAGTTCGCCATTTTGGTGAAAATCGCGATTTTTGGTGAAGGCGATTTTTTGTGTTTGGGGTTTCATCCCCAAACAAAGGTGATTCTCATTGATATCACCAGGTTGCTTGCTATTTTCAGACCTCCATTGTTGGCAGATTGAGGTGCATTGAAGATCATTTTCAGATTTGTGGAGGATGGCGCCATAGCTAGAAAGATCAATTTTTTTAATTATTTGGCAAGTGTTTTGGGGCATGTTTTGGTGAATTCCTTGCATATTTGATGCCACCATTGTTCCCTACTTGCTTTCATTTGCCTCGGATCTGAGTTTTAACTCCATTGCTTCAGGTTTTGACCTTCATTGTTGGCTGTACATTCAATTTTCAGACTTAACTTTTATTGCCCAGTCAGCTGCAACTTTAGCGATTTGTATTTGGAGACATTTTGGAGGCATTTTGGGATCATTTTCAGACCATTGGAGGGCTATCTCAGGTCTGCAACTGTGTTATTGGCTGCTTGTCCTCAGAAATTTATCTTTTACCAGCCATATCTTTGTTCCCAAAATTGATGAGTTTCATCATCAAGACTGATTTTTATCAAGTTTGTGCATATTTTTGAAGAATTGCAACATGTTTTGAGAGGTTAATTTATTAGTTGCAGGTTGTCTTCAGATTTGTGACCTCCATTGTTGATTGCGGAAGGTGTCTTCAGACATAATTTTTTGTGAAAACACAACCTTTCACACCTTTCCCTAGTCACTCTTAATCTGGTATACTCCTTTGCACTATGATTTGCACAAAATTTCTAAGCATAAGGAGGAGTTAATTTCATGAGGGTTTTATACCCTAGTCTTGTCACATTTTGTGTTTAAATTGTTAAGATCTATCTAGAGTGTGGACTATTTTCCTGACTTCATGGTCTAATTAGCCTAATATCATTAGGAAGTCAAGAATTCTATTAAGAATATTGTATTTTTCCCAAGTTCTAACTTCAAGCTTCGTACAGGTGCGATGTCGAAGTCCGGATTTAAGGAAAGAAGAGAATAGCAGAAGATACTTGAAACTTGGATTCTATCCAGAGTCTAAGATGTCATCTAGATGGAAGGAGATTACGGATACAAACATGCATTTCCTGATCCTGAACTTGATGCGACAATGGATGGAAGGAGATTACGGATACAAACATGCATTTCCTAAGCCTGAACTTGATGCGACAACGGATATTTGGAGTTGGAAATCAGATTCCTTCCCCAGCATATGTAAACATTATGAAGAGTGGTATTTTTCAAGCTACTCCTCGATTGTGCACGATGTTATGATCCTCGCTCATGAATGATCAAGACTCCTAAGGGCGTTGTCATTGCCTACCTTGCTGAGGATGCAATTGTTGAAGTGCTTGGAATTCCACGAGGAGAAGATATGAAGGATGCAACTAAGGAGGAATATGAAGAGCGGTACACAAAGAAAATGGATGTGTGTAAGAGTATGATAAACAAAGATTGGATGATCGAGCCTAAGCTTCATCATTCCAAGGCTCCCAAGACACTCATGTGCACAAACTTCAAAGAGGAATGTGTAATGGACACCGTAGAATGCCCAAAAACTAAACCAACTGCTGATAGGAATTTAGTCAAACAGTTTGCATCCAACTCCTTATTTCTCCGTTTAATGTTTAAACCTCTTATGGCTTCGGAAATGAAATGTTTGTTTGTTTTTAAGTCTTTGCATAGGTTTAAAATCACATAACATGAACTAGAAGGAAATTACAATAATATGCAACATGAAGATTGAACTAGTGTTGATATGATATTATTTCCAGAATTAATAAAGTCAAATACATAGTAGATTTTTCAACTCACTAAATACTCTAGCATTTTTGACATAATGTTCCAACAATGACTTCCCATCTTGCTGCTATAGTAACATGAATAGTGCCGTGCTACAGTAACGTGAATAGTGCCACGCTACAGTAGCGTGAATAGTGCCATGCTACAGTACGTGAATAGTGTTGCGCTACAGTGCTGCTACAGTATTAATTACTCTTCAATCAGTCCAATATCTTCATAAAATCATCCCTTCAGAATGGCATAAGCATTGGTCAAGAAGTGAAGAAGGTATGAGTAAAACACCAAATCTGCCTGTAGTTGGAGATGCACCCAATCTGCTTGTTAATGAAGCTAATAGCAATGGATTCCAAAGGCCAAACCCCAAGGGAATGACGTCTAGAATGTCACAAGAGAGGATAGACGTCCTCTAATGCCAAGAACGGATCTGCAACTCACACATGAATTTCTTCTCATATTCAACATGCTGAATGAAGCCACAAAAGCTTCCTTTTATTCTTTCTCCAAGGGTTGACCCAACTCACTTGAGCAATGTGGGATAAAAGATGTGCAATATAAAACATATTAAAATATTCACTTATGTCTCCCTTGGGTGCCCCTTTGATTTGCACACATCCCCATAAAATAAATATTAAAGTAACACTTTAATATTTTACAATTAAATTAAATGTTACTTTAATAACACTTCAGGCATTAAAATATATTAGCAATCGGGCTCCGAATAGCACGAGTGATAGCTCGTCGGAAAGCTCTCGCCGAAGAGTATTGAATCCAATCACCAAAGCTAGCCTCCGTTGTGTCCTGCTGACTTACTAAAAATAGTAAGTATGCCTGAAACTAAGTAAATCAACTGCGTTTTAGCCCAAATTGGAAATGACTAGGCCAAAACACTCCAGGATCCCCTTAAACCCTTCGTTAGCCCTCGGGACCATGTAGAGCTAGGCTAACGCACATACAGTTTGTCAACAGCTAAAGTGGGGACATTACAGTCCGCCCCCCTTGAAATTGCTTGTCCTCAAGCAATCTCAGTCCAGCCTGCTGTATCACTTGCTCATTCTCCCATGTAGCATCTTCCTCCGGCAGGTCTCTCCATTTGACCAAATACTCCTTCACTATCCTGTTTCTGAGTTTCCTCTCTCTGGTGTCCAGAATAGCCTCAGGTACTAACACAAGCTTCCCCTCCTCATCCAAAGGGGGTAAATCTGCAGAAGGTACTACACTCTGACCAATGGCTTTCTTAAGCCTAGACACATGAAATACATGTGTACCCGACTGCCCTCTGGAAGCTCAAGCTCATAGGCGACTTCACCCACTCTGCGAATCACCCTGTAGGGACCATAAAATCTAGGCTTTAGCTTCTCTGCTCCGCTCCTCTTGAGCAATGACTGCCTATATGGCTGTAGCCTCAAATACATCATGTCCCCCACCTCGAAACTGCGCTCTACCCTATGTTGGTCAGCATACAACTTCTGCTGATTTTGAGCCTGTTGTATATTCTCCTTGAGCACTCTTAGGATATCCTGACTATCCTGCAACAGATCCTTGGCTTTGGGCACTCTACTGTCCCCCAAAGCCAAATCCATGAAGCTTGGTGCTTCATACCCATACAATGCCATAAATGGAGTCATCCTGATGGTCATGTGATATGTGGTATTGTAACAATACTCCCCCATGTGTAACCACCTGACCTAAGCTCTCTGCTGCGCAGTCACATAGTTCCGTAAATAACCTTCCACCCATTTATTTACTATCTCCGTCTACCCATCTGTCTGAGGATGGTAGCTCGTACTAGGTGTAAGATCTGTACCGCACAGCCTGAACAACTCTTGCCAAAAGGTGCTCATGAACTTGCTATCCCTGTCACTAACAATAAATCTCGGTAGCCATGCAACCTAAAAATCTCTCTGAAGAACAAATCTGCCACCTGAGCTACTGTGTAAGTAGAAGGAATAGAAAACAAGTGAGCAAACTTCGTCAATCTGTCTACCACCACATAAATGCAATCTCTTCCCTGCACTCGTGGTAAACCAGTGATGAAGTCCATAGAAATGCTTTCCCATTTCCTGTCCGGAATGGGCAAGGGCTTTAGTAAACCTGCAGGAAACGTGTGTTCTCCCTTATTCCGCTGACAAACTACACACTCCCTTACATACCTCTGAACATCATCCTTGAGCCCTCTCCATGAGAACTGCTCTCGGATCTACCTGTAGGTCTTGAAGACCCTCGGATGCCCAGCTGTAGGTGCATCATGAAATGCCCTCAGTATCGCCTCTCTCAACTGTGATGACAGAATCAAATAAACCCTGTCCTGAAGTCTGATCAATCCATCTATCACCTCATAGAGATCATCCTATATAGTACCTGAAATCAAACCAGAAGCCCAAGTATCTCCGACATATTCTACTATAATCTTATCCCTCCAATCTCCTGTAATCTCTGCAAAAGCACAAATGTGAGGTCTCCTGGATAAGGCATCAGCTACTACATTCTTCTTCCCTTTGACAAACTCAATGTCAAAGTCATAAGCTTGCAATTTAGTGACCCACTTCTGCTGCTTGTCATTCAAGTCTCGCTGGCTCATGAAATATTTTATGCTGTTGTGGTCCGTCTTGATCACAAACTTCCCTCCAACCAAGTAGGATTGGAATTCGGCCAAGGCATGCATGATGGCCAACATCTCATGATCATAAATAGAATAGCTCCTCTCCACACCTTGGAGCTTCCTACTCTCAAAAGCGATGGGGTGCTTCTCCTGCATCAGTACTGCTCCAACCCCATCACGCGATGCATCACAATGAAGATCAAAAGGCTTTGTGAAGTCTGGTAGAGCTAGAACTGGACATGAAGACATCACCTGGTTGAAATGCTCAAAACACCTCTGTGCTGCCCCTATCCACATGAAGGCCCCCTTCTTAGTAAGATCTATCAAGGGAGCAGCTGTCTGAGAAAACCCCTTAACAAACCTCCCATAAAAACCACATAAGCCAAAGAACCCCTTAAGCTGAGTAAGGTTCGTAGGCGTGGGCCAATCAACAATAGCTCTAATCTTTTCAGGATCCACCTGAACTCCCTTTGCACTGATAATATGACCAAGGTACAAAAGCTTTGTCATCTCGAACTCACACTTAGACTCCTTGGCATATAGTGACTCTCTCTCCAAAATAGATAGCACCTCCTCTAGATGCTGCAAATGCTCCTCCCATGTCTTGCTAAAGAGCAAAATATCGTCAAAGAAAATCAAAACGAATCTCCTCAATTGCCCCCTGAACACCTGGTTCATGCAACTTTGAAAAGTAGCAGGAGCATTGGTTAGCCCAAATGGCATAACCAGAAACTCAAAATGACCATAGTGACACCGAAAAGCTGTCTTCTCAATGTCCTCTGCTGTCATACTGATCTAATGATACCCTGATCTCAAATCTATCTTTGTGAAGAAGCATGCGCCATGTAGCTCATCTATCAGCTCATCTATCCTCGGAATGGGGTACCTGTTCTTAATGGTTTTCTTGTTCAAGGCCCTGTAGTCAATGCACATGCGCATTGTTCCATCCTTCTTCTTAACCAAAACAACTGTTGAAGCAAAAGGGCTTTTGCTTGGCCTAATGTGCCCCATCTCCAACAACTCCATGATGGCTTTCTCTATCTCATCCTTGTGTTTCTTTGGATGATGATAGGGCGTGATCATAATGGGCTTAGCCCCCTCTTCTAACTCAATGACTTGCTCTATCCCCCTATCTGGAGGAATGCCATGTGGAATACTGCCAAATACCTTGGCATGTCTATCAAGGATGTCCTGCATATCAGGCGAATGACTCTTAACCTATGGCTTTGGTGAAGCTGGCATAATCAAGCACTCCGCTGACCACTCAACATCATCATGTTTGAACAACCTCTCCATTCTCCTCAAAGAAACTACCCTACAACTGCCATATGATAATCCTCTGAGTACCACGATCTTGCCCTCATGCTGGAACCTCATCTCTACTCTCTCCATGTTGAGAGTAAACTCTCTCAACGATGTCATCCAAGTCATCCCTAAGATAACGTCTAATCACCCATGTCCACAACATAGAACTCATCCTGGAGCTCATAACCATCTCCCAATCTGATGCGAAGATTTGTAATCTTCTGTGTGCATAGTAACTTGTGACCACTAGCTACCATGACTCGGAATCCTGAATGTTCTTCAGTTTGCCACCCTCTCCTAGCACTAACTGTGAATCTATGAAATTATGTGTGGCCCCAGTGTCCAACAAAGCAACCACCTTCTGTCCCTGTATGGTGCCATGCACCTTAAAAGTAATTGCCTTTTGAGCACCTGTCAATCTAGCTAGGGACTTCTCATCCTTTGAACCCTCCTCAGTGGCACTGCTCTCACCATCAGACTTTGACTGCTGCTCCTCATCCTCTGACTGTGACTCCTTAGCAGAGAAGTACTCCATCTGGTTGGCCTTAGCCTTTAGAGGACACTTGTGAGATAAATCCCACGGTTCGCTACACTGAAAACATAGTTTTTTCTGCCTCAACTTGTTCAGTGTCTCATTGTCTAACCTCTTTGATTCTTTTTTCTGAGGCTGAGAATCCTTATGTAGAGGTTTCTTATCCTTATCCTTCTTGAAGTCTGGATCCTTAGGAGTGAACTTACTCCTAGAAGCGGAAGGTGCAAGATCTCTCGCCTTCCGAATGGCATCCTGCAATGTGGGGGGATCATGTCCCTTCACCCAACCACGAAGAGGCTCTGACAATCCATCCACAAACAGTACAATCAACCTCCTCTCCGAAATGTCTGTAACCAACACTGATAGACTCTGGAAATATGAGATGTAACTATCGATAGGACCCCACTGTCTCAACTGGGCTAACTCCTTGAAATGGAGTTCTGGATCCTTCGTATCAAACCTGTCAATCAACCTCTCAGTGAACTCTGCGTATGTGTCTATCTGGTTATGGCCCAATGTGACCATACCATGGTGCTACCACTCGTGTGCACTCCCATCCAAGTGCAATGTAGCATACTTAATCGCATCCTCCTCAAGCATGGGATTAAGCTGGAAATAAGTATCTAATTTCTGGACCCATGTCCGTGCTGAAGCCTTCCCTGTACCATCATAGTATGGAATAGACAACTTTCCCAACTTCTTCCTCATCTCATAATTCTGTTGTCGGTTTCCTCTCATGGGCATATTCTTGAGTCTAACATCCATATATTCCCTGAATGTCATCTCACCCTGTAACTCAGGGCTAGAGTCCCTCCAATCATCCATAATCATATCTTGAATCTCTTGTTGTGTAGGACCGGCATTATTTTGGTCATTCTGTCTCGGAGGAAACTGTGGCATGAGTGGTCTCGTAGTAGAAGAACGTGCTCTAGCATATGTCCTGGTTCCCCTGTTAACCGATGCGTCTCCATTGCCTCCATTACCCTGTCCACCTCCCTGGTTAGCATTATTACCCCGATTGGTATAATTACCTTGGTTGCCATTAGTACCTTGGTTGCCATTATTGCCTTGATCTGCTCTTGTCAAATGTTGTGTAATGGCTATAGCCATTTGCTGCAATGTAGCCTGGAGCTCCCTTTGACCCCTAGCAAGATCACTGAGCATCTCCCTAGTGCTAGGTTCTCCCCTTTCCCCATCTCTGTCACCCATGGCTGGTGCTGAAAAAGGGTCACCCTCCTCTTCAATCTCTGGTGAATTTTGTAAGTTTGGGATTGATCTATTTCTCCTCAAGTAATACTGATGTGCTGGACACATGAAACCCTCACAGGATGGCAGGAAAAACAAGCTCTGATACCACTGTAATGGACACCCTAGAATGCCCAAAAACTAAACCAACTGCCGATAGGAATTTAGTCAAATAGTTTGCATCCAACTCCTTATTTCTCCGTTTAATGTTTAAACCTCTTATGGCTTCGGAAATGAAATGTTTGTTTGTTTTTAAGTCTTTGCATAGGTTTAAAATCACATAACATGAACTAGAAGGAAATTACAATAATATGCAACATGAAGATTGAACTACTGCTGATATGATATAATTTCCAGAATTAATAAAGTCAAATACATAGTAGATTTTTCAACTCACTAAATACTCCAGCATTTTTGACATAATGTTCCAACAATGACTTCCCATCTTGCTGCTACAGTAACATAAATAGTGTCGTGCTATAGTAATGTGAATAGTGTCGCGCTACAGTAGCATGAATAGTGTTTGTGCTACAGTAATGTGAATAGTGCTGCGTGACAGTGCTGCTACAGTATTAATTAGTCTTCAATCAGTCCAATATCTTCATAAAATTATCCCTTCAGAATGGCATAAGCATTGGTCAAGAAGTGAAGAAGGTATGAGCAAAACACCAAATCTGCTTGTAGCTGGAGATGCACCCAATCTGCCTGTTAATGAAGCTGATAGCAATAGATTCCAAAGGCCAAACCCCAAGGGAATGACGTCTAGAATGTCACAAGAGAGGATAGACGTCTTCTAATGCCAAGAACAGATTTGCAACTCACACATGAATTTCTTCTCATATTCAACATGTTGAATGAAGCCACAAAAGCTTCCTTTTATTCTTTCTCCAAGGGTCGACCCAACTCACTTGAGCAATGTGGGATAAAAGATGTGCAATATAAAACATATTAAAATATTCACTTATGTCTCCCTTGGGTGCCCCTTTGATTTGCACACATCCCCATAAAATAAATATTAAAGTAACACTTTAATATTTTACATTTAAATTAAATGTTACTTTAATAACACTTCAGGCATTAAAATATATTAGCAATCGGGCTCCGAATAGCGCGAGTGATAGCTCGTCGGAAAGCTCTCGCCGAGGAGTATCGAATCCAATCACCAAAGCTAGCCTCCGTTGTGTCCTGCTGACTTACTAAAAATAGTAAATATGCCTGAAACTAAGTAAATCAACTCCGTTTTAGCCCAAACTGGAAATGACTAGGCCAAAACACTCCAGGATCCCCTTAAACCCTTCGTTAGCCCTCCGGACCATGTAGAGCTAGGCTAATGCACATACAATTGGTCAACTGCTAAAGTGGGGACATTACAAGGAATATAGTGACTTAGTATTCTTGCTTAATAGAGTGATGGGGATGTCGTAGGGTGCAATATTCGATGGATGGATGTTCTACTTCATCTAGGATTGTCTTAGAGGAACATTGGTAAATTGGTCTAGAATCATAAGTGACAATCTGGACTTTTAGCTAAGGAATGTAGAGCGGTCCAAGTCATTCGCCATAACTTCCTACCTGGTATACTTGCTTGCATGGTTCGTTTCATACAAAGGATTGATATGCAAAGGTGAAGTCGGGAATGGACAAGGACAATTCAGGAGTCATGAGTGCTATCCCTAGCCGAACATGTATAGAATTGAAGACTATAAGAGAGTGAATAATGTATTCACCATGTACATCACGCGGATGCTGCGAGGCGGAATCCACAGAAGATGGTCCAAGGAGGCAACATAGCTAATAGAGAAATATGGATCGTGGTACATTCAATTTCCCACTTTCACGTACCTTAGGATTCATGGGTTTCAATCCGAACCTTATAGGCTTCCTAGGTATCCGTCCGACAGAATGATTTTGTTGGAAGTGGTGAGACAACTTCTAGAGTTTGATTCCATTCAGAGAGGGAAGCGTAGGACATGCATGACATTCCCTATTTTAGTTGGGAAGACGTTGGAGGTTTGCTAGTTTGCCTTAGCCGCTAGCACTGCGAGTGAGGAGCTTTCATTCTATCGATTTGCAACCTTCAAGAAAAGAGAAAGATTTGATCTAGATAAGAAAGTTGGAAGGATCAGGGGAGAGAAGTTCATCCAGAAGGTAGACATTGAAGATTATTGGGCCAACCTGATGGACGAGCAAGCAGCGAAGAGACGAATGTGGTCCAAAATGTCAGTGGATTTCATGAGGAAGTGTGGACTTTTCCACATTCCTGATCAGGTGTTAGATGACAGGGATCATACACATCCACAATATGAGAATGAAATGAAGAAGGCAATCTTATTGCCTAATTGGTCAGAATCAGAAGAGATTGATTTGAATGTATTGATGAGAGAGGTCTTGAGTTTCTCCCGCACATGGGTAGATATTCAAACGAATAAGTTAGTTGATATGGGTGTTTGCTTCACTTATGAAAAGATGAAGCCGGAAGAGTCTACTTCTGAAGATGATCAGAGGACTATCAGTGATGTAAGGATTCATGCAGATGAAGAGAGTCAAGCTCCCAAGAGAAGGAAAAACACGCTAGGAGGAGTCAAGGCCAGAGGGAAGAAGATTGAGGAGGTGAAGAAGAAGAAACAAAAGACTATCATTCCTTCACCACCTCTCAGTGTCTCATCAATTAAGGTAATTGAAATAACAGAACAGAATAAGGAAACCCAACAATGTTCCAACACAGTGATGCCACCAGAGAATATTCAGGAGGTACATGCCACAACAACATTTGCTCCACCAAATGAGAATGTGATCAGCCGGGATCCACTACTATCCTTTTGGAAGTTAGTTTGGGAAATGAGGTATATGATTTGACTAGGAATAATCCTGATGATGATGATGATGTTATCTCGGCATTGAGAGGGCTTGATTGAGAGATGTGTCTCGATGATGGCATGGAGATGGCCGCTATTCCTGATTGGCTGATGAGAAGTATGGAAAAGAGTAAGAAAATGATAGAGGTACAACCTATTGATAACATTGATGACTACCTAGCTAGGAGCAATAAGGAGAGAGAACCCAAGAGAGCTGAGATTTTGTCGCACATAACTAGAGATGAGACAGGAATGCGGATTGCGCAGGTTGCTGTTCCTATTGGAGGTATGACAACGGACATTGCTACTCCTATGGATTTCCAGATTACTTCAATTGCCCTTGGCCGTACATCAAGAGAGCAAGAGTTTCGAGAGGTTAGTGATAACCTTAAGGCGATCAACGCCAGGTTAGATAGAGAAATTGAAGAGAAGGAGAAGTACAAAGAAGAGAATATCAGACATAGAGAGTATATTGCAGGGATAAGATGGGGGAATCCCACCCTTATTTCCCCTATTGTAGTTGATCATGGATTGCATTCACACTATGAGGCAGTGAGAGATACAATCTCGGAGGTGGAAAAGTGGACTGAGAGTGCAAGAAAACAGACAGATGATTTCCTTACTCAGTTTGTCCAAGCATATGATAGGACAACAGGGCTCGTGTCTAGAATCCAATATTTGGAGGGAGTTTGGGAAGAATTCCGGCCTATATAGGAGAAGACTATTCCATGCCTCAAAGCCTTGAACAAGATTCTTAATTCCACTTTGATCAATGAGAACATTGTGCACAATAGAGACATATATGATTTCCATGGCTGGTATTGTTCATTGGCCTGGCCGTGAAGAGATCAACTTATGAGAACGCCCAGTTGAGTTGTATGGAGATGGAGGGATTGATTCGGGACATTTAGATGAAGATCCTTGCCTCAATTGAGGAATTATTGGGTGTTGATGTTAGTGATGCTAGTGGTTTACACTTAGCCGAATTAAGAGACAAGATGAAACTTATGTATTTTTGTCAGCTGGACTCTTTGAAGAAGAGTCAGATAGATGACTTGGTCTTTTTGTTGATTCATGTTCATAGTTCGCAGAAGCTCATGCTGGATTGGGAGAACATTTTGGACGCTTGCTCGGATTCACTGGACGTGATTGATTTGCAACAAGATACTTTGCCTAGCATTTCCATGGAGGAGTTAGATTCTATATTGGCTAGATTCTTGGAGTATGCTAGGAGAGAGAGAGATGCAGGGAGGAATCTTCTAGAAGATTCCCTATTTGATGACTAGGTATCTTTTTATTGGGCCATATGTTGGTGGCACCATTTTTGATGTAAACCCTAATTAGGGCAATTCTAGGGTTTTGTTGGAATGATCTTGGCCGTTGATCTTGTATCAATCTTGGCCATCCGTTTTCGTAAAAGACTCTATATATACCTCCTTGTCTCTCATTTGTAAGAGAGTTTTTGTAGGATTGTTGGTATATGCTGCAACTATTTGAATCTAAATCATTGTTCAATTGTTGGTGATTTTGCTCTTCAAATGTTGTCTTTGCATTCATGGTTCTCAATTCCTCCAAGTTAGATTAGAATTTATTTTCATGTTTATTAGATTGAGTGAAAGATTTGTTGAATATATTTGTGTGGAATCCTTAATCCATACCACTAACCTCTTGCCGCTGGTAAGTGCGCCTTGTGTGGTCGACTGGAAATTTGAGTAAGCTTAACTTCAACTATTATGTGTCCTTTGACAAGCATCAACTTGAATGGTGTCAACGTTTGATGGTGATAGTTTGAAAATCCTTGAGTATACTTTAGACGATTGCACTAAGCTTGTGTCAATACCTGTTTGTGAGACCTTGCCTAGTTTGATTGCACTAGATTTGTTCATCATTTCTTACATTCCTAGGCCTAGAATAGATTACTTGAACCCTATTCCTTTTGCCTATTTTTTTAGTAAGAATTAAGTCCAAAGATATATTGTTAAATCCTAAGTTGTTAGCACACCTATTCCACATATTTCATGATCGAAGAAGATAATCCTAACATTTTCGTAAGTCCCCAAGTGAACACAACAATTCACATTGACCATTGAGTTGCCCACTTGTCAAGACTTGACATGTAGAAACCTTGGAATCATTTTAGTTGATCTTATCCTTAGCATCTGAGGTGATTTTGTTCAAGAGAGGGTAAATTACCTTGGTATTTTATTCTGAAATGTTATGTGCATAAAACACACATCAACACAGTCATATCCCTTCATACTCAAAATGCTTTCCAAGAAGTTATATTCCATATTAGATACGTGTAATCGGGTCTTAAAGACCCGACTACAAGCATCCTTTATAACTTGCTTTCAAACTTTACATTCTCACTTGCAGTCGGGTCTTAAAGACCCGATTACAAGTGCGAGTTAAAAAGATTTTCACTTGCAAACAACCCTATGAGATCCGATTTTCCTTCCTATCGCTGTCCAAGCTTATTCACAAGGCATCTTTGTGTTAGTCCAAGTTGTTGCATGTTAAAAATAAATACCCACTCAAGTGTTGATGGGACCATTGGTTTTCAAGGGTTTTGGCATCATGGAATCTCCAATAGCTGCGAAAGATGTTCTTACTCTTGTGGTTTCATCACAATGTTGTAAATTCTTGTTCGATGACTTTGCTGCTCACAAATTGTTGCTTTGTTAATTGGTTAAGATGTTTCCATGGTCATTGTTACCTATTTTTCGCTTCTAGCTGAAAAATAGGTTAAGTTATGCTTGTTTTACAAAATAGAGCAAAGATACATCCACTTTTGCTATATTGCATTCCAAGTGCACTAAGAAAGAATGAACTAAAGATTACATTTCAATATTTCTAATTTGTAACAGCAAAGGAGAAAGACATCTCATCTACAAAAGGGAAGTATTTTTATTGATATTCAAGCATGCGTCCCACACAAAGAGCCGTGAGACTAGCTATACACAACTGGTGCAGGAAAGAAATACATAGGCATGTTGAGAGTGGAACCAGTCATTGCTTGAATGACTGGTATGGTTGGAGTAGCCTTGATGTTGTCTTTGTCTTGCTGCTTCGTCCTTGTCTGCATCTGCTTTCCTTCTGGTGTCTGCAAAAGAGTTAAATATACAATGAGTTAGAACGTTTTGTTCTAAGCAATGGCTGATTACATTCCTAACATGTATACTAACACATGCATGTATATATAGTCCCTACATGCATCAGGTGCATATAGTCAACATTGCGGACAATCTCGAAGGAAGCAAATATCAGATCAGAAGAAATCAAATGCATCTTATTTCTAGCTTGTTTGTTTCATGTGTAGGAGTAGGAAAAGATGGCTTGCTGGTCGTAATCTTCGCAAATGAGTGGGGGTAAATGAGGCTCCCACAAGGGTTGAGCTCGGCTCATATGAAATCAACAAAGGCATGCAGTCATATCTCAGAAGATGTGTGCAAGAATGTATACATATCGGAGTAATCTGCATTATGCAAAGGGTATAGAGCAGCAAAGAGCCATTTTTATCACAACTGGACATTATGGAGGAGTATTTGTTAACATAGTGAGTTACGATAGTCGTATAAGATACTTATAGCAGTCTTCAGCCTCACGAAGATAGTGAAGTGTCACAGCAATATCAATATAAGTAGCAGGTCTATGAGTTATGAGTTGGCACAAAGTTGTTTTATAGTGAATAGGTTCCATATTCACTAAGCAAGGCAGTCATTAAGTATGCTTTCGAGATGATTTATTAGCAAAGGATCTCATGCAAAGAGCAAAAGTTTTTTCAAAAAGGGTTGATGAAAGGGACAGTGCATTTAATGCAGTCACGTTCTTTCAAGCAGTCATCAGGGTTGTTTGGCAATGAGAAGAACAAGTAATAAACAGATTTTTGAGTCTTTTTTCAGTACACTGTCATTATATGTTACAAACTTGGACTCAATACATAAGAACAAAGAGACTGCAGTCCATCACATAGAGCAGCAACCATCACTATGACAGCGATTTTAATGATCAAGTTATGATGAGCATCCTTGACAGAGACATTGCACCTATGCTAGAGGGCAAGGGATGATGAACAACTCTACCCAAAGCTCTACAGTAGGCCATGAACGGAGATCTATTCACAAAGATTTTCAATATAAATGCAAAACAAGCATAGGTTTCAGAACTTTGACATTTACTTCTTGTGATGAGGGTTTGAAGAAAAAGATAATGCAAGACAACCCGAGGATCATGTGGATATGGAGTCAATAAATGATGTAGTGACTGTTCTATAACCTAGGGGGACTGTCAAAATTCAGTAGCCATTAAGACTACGTAGATGCAAGGGCAAATGGAAATACAATTATCAGCAAGGCGCAACTTTCTACTTTTTATACCCAAAATACAGTTTCAGCCTTTTGTTGACAAAGTGAAATTACAAACAAAATCCTCATAATTTTGAGAATCAGAAATTATACAGCGAGCAACAAAAGCAGTCCAAGCAAGGTGAAAGACGGATTTGATATAAAATGGAGCAAATTAATTCTTTCAGAAAAGCCCAATAATGGCCACCAAGAAAACACTTCTAATGTAAAGAGAGCAGCGATACTATTTATTTATTTATTTTTTCAACGGTAAATCTTTCAAAGCCAAGTTATTTTGTATAGAGAAATATGCACTTGGAAATCTGTAAATCCTTTCTAGAATTTCGAAAACCCTTAGAATGTGGCATAACTCTCATGGCGGCACCCAACACATCAGCGAAATCCGCCCAGAAATGTGAAAATCACGCCCAACACTCAAAAAATCGCACCCAACAGCAAGAGAAGCCAACAAAAAATGCCCAGTTTGCTATCAGACAAAGAATATGTAGTAATAAAACCCTCACGGTAGCCCTAGTATGTGCCTAGAATCATCCAAAGTTGTAGTTTCGACCTTCAAACCCTACCCCATGGCGGCGCCCAGGTGAAGCTTCACGGCAACAGAGAGAGAAGTATATCAAATGCAAAGTGATTAAGGATGAAATAAAGATTTTAGGGTTTTCCTTCCCTTTATCCTTATCGATGCCTTTTCCTTGTTTTTTTTTTTTTTTTCTCTTTTCTCATCCCCCGTGAAATGCCTAAAGGGATGGTATTATTCCCCTTAACATCTTTATTAAGTGATTATGTTAATATCACTTAATAATTGTTTTGTAATACTCATATTTATTAAGTGATATTGACATAATCTCTTAATAAATATGTCTAATAGAGTGTTAGGCATGGTTTATAAAAAATGGAAGATAATGATTCATTAAAGTATTTTAAATCTATTTACTTAAATAAATATTTGTTTCATTTCATTTTTGTATTTAAAGGTCATCAAATTTAATAAATGTAGTAAGGAAAATATTTATTTAAAGTGATTAATTTAAAATACTTTATTAAATATATTTTCTTATTACATTTATTGATTTAATAAATAGGAATAATAAAATTACTTATTAAAGTGGTTTAAATTATTAATCACTTTAAATAAATAACATTATTATCTTTATTTTATTAAATCTTGACTTTAAATATTAAAAGGGAAATTAAACAAATATTCAATTAAGTAATAGATTTTAAAATCACTTTATAAGATAATTTTTCATTTTTATTTGATAAAGTCAAAAGGTAGATATTTTTTGCATTAATGAGGGCGCAGGCCTGTCAGGGATATTTTGGAGCCATTTATGATGCATTTAGGAGCTTTTATGGTTGCAACATGGGTTGGCTTGACTTTTGGCCCAGGTTTTCCGCTTTCAAACCTGTTTCAGGTCTTTTAAAGTGGGTTTTTTGGTTCTGCTAGTGTAATGTCCCCTTCTTTGGGTTCTCTTGCTTTGCATTTGGCACAAACTTTCTAGGTTTGTGTTAGTTTGAGCAGAGTGGTAATTTGATGTTGCCAATGAATTCGGATGGTTTAGTGGAGTTGTATGACACTTTACAATGTTATTCCCGTTTTCCAGTTTGGTCTCCAAGATTCTTGGAGGGATCATCTACTTTTAGTAAGCCACTTGGTTAGGTTTGTTTATCATGTTTCATCATTAGGATCACTCCTACATAGTTATTTTTTGATTCCGATGCATTTCAGCGGTTTCGACTTGGTTGTAATTTATAGCTAAATCTAATTAATTTCACTAAGGTTGCCATTTTAATTAAAATAATTTATGTGACACCTCAGTATTATAGCTCATTGGAAAGAGAATGGAAAGATTTAATGATGAGATGCTGAAAAGTGACTTTAAGTGCCGAAAATGTTTTAAAATAAAATAAATCACTTTTTGGAGTTAGAAGGCTTATTAAATTATATGTGATTTCTTATAGTTGAGTTTTTGGAAAGTTCTAAAAAAAAGCTAATAAATAAGGAGTTTGAGAGCTCATTTGGTATGTTGAAGCTTATTATTTCTCTGTTTGAAAACCGTTGTTCTGGAGATTGGACTTGGTTCATCTCATCCTTCTTGAGGGTGAAAAACTTCTTGGAGAAGATTGGCTTCAGTGGTGAAAGATCTACTCTGAATAATGTCTTGGCAAAGTCACTTAGATTTTGCTGCTGGATTTCAACGATTGAGGTTTGGAAATTTGGTGAAATCTCTTCCAAAGACAAATTTTGTAGTAACCCCAACGGGTTATCCAACCTCCAACTTGCAAATGTTTGTGTTTTTGAATGATTTGGTTTTGATTTGCAATTTTAATATGGAAAATAAACTTTTTGCCATGCAAGATTTAACGAAGGAATTTGCAAATATTTAAACTATTGGCTAAGTAATGGCTGCAATATTATTTAATGACCAATACATTAACATTTAAGTGTGCAAACACCAATGATCATACCTGGAAGTTAATTTAAAATACTTTTAGCAATTCTAGAAATAATCATTAAGTTTGGAATTTTTTATCAGCAACCAGGGTGGCTGGAAACTACGATGTCTAGCTGAAAGGAAGCCTTGTAGCAGCTATGTATGAGCCTGCAGATAACAACTGGTAATAATTGTGATGACTGCAACAAAGAATTTGGAAATACTCTTTAAGAAATCTGCCTTTAAAAACCCTTGTTACTGTAGCATTTTACTGTTCACGTGTTACTATACCAGCAATAAGAAAAAACTTGAAATCTGATCAACAATGGCTGCAATAGTGAAGCTATGGGTCTGCAACCAATTATGCTTCAATAATCTTCAAACCCTAGATGAAATTCCTTCTCTTTTGAGCACAATTAGAACTTCTGGATGAAGTCCTCCACAAGCAATGACTCGGCTGATCTCACACAACCTCAAAATTGCAAAGACACTGAAGAGTTTTCGTTCTCCAATGCTGGAAATGACTGAAACCATTGTGTATTTCTATACATAGCTCTCATATCAAAAAGAACATGTTTATAATCTTCAAAAATGAAAAAGCATTTTCTTTTTGAGTCCTTTTATAACCTCAATCTCCTTAATAGCATTTAAATCCACTTTCAAATCCACTTTAGGGTTTGCATAATAACTTTATTTAATATCCTCATAAGTGGGTGCCCAAGACTTGGATTATTAGATGCACATTAATATCATTTAAAATGATATTTTATATTTATCTTTTGACTTTATCAAATGCATCAATAAATAGGCCTCAAATATTAAAAATGCTTAATTGCACTTTCAGTCACTTAATTGAGAGTCATGGCCCCATTGCACATAAGGTGACTTTAATAACTTTATAATATGCCTTTAATGATTAATTATTAATAAAGTATTACTTTAATAATAATTTAAAATAACATAACTCTATAAATACTCATTATTTCTCGATTCCGTTTGAACTAGGGAGTCAACCATTGCATCCACTGCACATCCAACTGCCTTACTAAAAATAGTAAGGGTCCCTCTCAAACAATCATTGACTTACTATAAATAGTAAGTGTGTGAAACTGAGCCAAACGAAGAACAATCCTGAACACTTCTGACCTCCGGAATGGGAATAAGCCTCCTTCACTGCCAACTGGGACCCTCTAACTGTCAGTCGTAGCCTACGAGGGCCAATAATAGGCTAATCCAATCATAAACCATATCATCCCAAAAAGGGGACATTACAAATTTGCAGTGTAATGAGTTTCATTGATATTTTGGTATTTTTTGGCAAATATTATGTTGGACATTGATGCGGAGCCTTGTGTCAACTTCTTTATCTCACTCAAATGACTTGGCACAAATACACTTCAGCCAACCAATACTAGGTTCCTCAACCCTTCACACCTTGCACTCACAAACCTACACCAAATCACTCAAATGGGGTTTTCAACTTGAATGGCTTAACCAAACATGACTGAAGGGTTCAACACACCTATGACACCCTGACACAAGATTCCACATACCCAAGTTGATTGGTTCAATCCCCAATACACAAAACAACACTAAACCGGTTTATTCCTACTAGCCCTTCAAACCGGTATTTGCACATTAACTCAAAACTTTCCCAAACCACTTGGAAAACAAAACACACTTTCAGATACCCATTTTCAAGTTTCACAACATACTTCAATTTCAGAAATGGTTGTTTTTGACCAATACCCACTTTCAATACCCTATCCTACTAGGATTAGGCCAAATTAGCCCACTTTTCCAAAGGAACACCCCTTAGATCACAACTCCAGACTTTCACACCAAAAAACAGTCTTAGGAAATGTTTCAAAACAAAGGATTTTCAAAGTTTTAGGTGGTGCCATGCCCATTTACCTATTCAAAAGCAAAACCCTCATTTTTAGGAACCCAAACCTAGGACTTTCCCAATCTCTCACTTCCGGTCACTTATAGACTCAACCAAAGGATCCAACACCATTAAAATGACTTGTGTAGACATAATCCATCATAAAATATTACCCTTATTAAATGAAATCCTTCAGACCTTCACATGGCACCGGTTACTCATTAAGTCAACTTGTGACTCTCCACCCATAAGGCACTCTCCTTACATGTTCATGATCTTCCCTGCATTCTCAACAACAAAAACACTTATAATACACATTGTAGACTAATCCTACAAGTTATAGAAGTTACATAAAGTAGGATGAGTCAATTTCACATTTTTGACTCTCAAAACCCTTCAAAACTGTCACCTACAGCGGTATTTAGGACAGTCAAAATAAATTGATCAAATTTGAATGAAAAGATTTCAGAAACAGCACCAAATGAATGTATTAACCCTACTCCATCTTGATATGCTTGTGATCAATTCATATGAAGAAAGAACGAGAAGCCTTAGTCACAAATAAAAGCAGATTCAACAAGCTTTTGCAGGAAATTGTGAGATTTTATCATCAATTTGTCACTCTTACATTTCAAACTATGTCTCTCTCATGCTTTTGGCATTCAAACCAATGTTTAAGTACATTTACTCTCATGATAACCGACAACCAACGCTTAACCACCCATACAACCACCTTTTAGGTGTTACATCCTGTTGGTGTACGTTTTATCATCTACCAAACATTAGAATAAGATACCCAAAGGTATTCTATCCTCTCCTGAAAAATCACTACTGATTCCAAGGTCTATATGTGCGTACAAGTGACTTTAGTGGGATAGCTACTTGGGTAGTGTATGCTGAAAATCTCAAGGGGGACTTACATTTACAAATGTCTTTCAAGCTTCTGGACTTAAGATAGATTTATCAATTTTAGGCTCTTTCTCTTTTTTTGGATTTTTCGGGCTTTAGACTCAAAAAAAAGGGGGAAAAAGGGTATAGGGTTAAGAAAGCTGATCTAAACCTAAGAATTCTAGAGACGGTATTAACTAGGTGTTCTCGAGAAACCACACTTTGCTTCGCCACACTGAGGACAACTACACAAAGCGGGTGCAATCTTCAACGGGTTGTGCTTATGATTGAAGTTTTGGCATACACAGGGGATAGGCTCAGACTAACTTTGCATAGTGAAAAGGAAATCATCCATTCACCAAAAGTATGAGCAAAGATACACCATTAATTAATACTTATCAAATCCTTCATTCAATTCTAACAACTTGAAAGCAAATCTAAATTAACTTTTAACTAATGTGTTGAGGAAATTGAAACCATGCTAATCACTCAAATAATAGAGATTACAAAGCCTTAAGAGAAGGCGCACATGCCATGTATTTTTTGAAAAAATGACATTCACGCAACAATATATCAAAAACCTTACACACTCCAAATGAGAGGAGTCAGCCTTATATAGTTTTCAGAAAATAATGAACGACTGAGATCAAACAGTGATCAAAGGCCCAGATTGAAAGCTGCAAACCCTAATTAGGGTTTTACCAAAACTAACTACCCCTCAATGAATGAAAAAATTACATTTGGGACACTTGTCCTTGCTAAATATGAACCATCAATGAAAATAGAAGGTTGTTGCATTGTGAAGTGTGCCCTTCTAGAAGCTTCTGGATAAGTCAGGTTCATTGAATCTGGACATGTTGACTTGGAGCAATTTGATTGGTCAGAAGATGACGAGGCGCCACCGCAGCTTGAGTCACTCCTAATATTGCTGAGGCGGTGCAGGAGCAGGTACGGGAGCTGGCCCTTGCTCTCTTCTTATCTCAGCGTTGATATGTGCGGCAATTTCTAGTTCCTCGTCAAGGATAAAACACATGCGATGCCAATCAGGAGTGTTTCTTTTCACTTCCCACGCCAAGTTGTACAATTATGTGACAACATGTTCTTGTTCATCGCTGAAATCCAAGTTTGGCTAAAGTACTGGACGAGGTTCTTTGCCTGGTTCAAGAGGAATGGTTGGCAGGCCCATGAAGCTCGAAAGGAAAATTTTTGAATTTCTTAGAATAATTTCTTGTTGACGACTCTATGCTTGCTTCTTCGTGGCCCCAATTTATGTTGCGCGAGAGGAGGGTGAAAGCTCTAGATAACCCCTTGCAAATATGAAATGATAGGATCAAGTTGTTCAGACATTCGCTGTGATCATGCCCTCCTTCTTGATACCCTGAAATTTGGAGAAGAATTTCTCCATGCCTTCATCATAATTGAGGGAATTTTCTTTGTGAAACATTTCCCATACTTAGCCAAATTTCGGCTATCTTCACGCTCGGATGAACCTTGCCCATGAACTTGTCCTCAATCCTCCGTTTGGCTTGAAACTCCAGCTGCGATCTCTATGATGATCGTGCTTCTACTATCATCTGCAACTTGCAAAACCAAAGGAAATTAAGTTAGAAATCTATCTTTTAGTGCAAAGTTTCGAAGGTTTGATGGCAGAATGCGTTGATCTTCCGATTTCTCAACACTTTTAGCTTTGAAACAAGCTGCGAACACTTAGAAGGTCATGCTTGAAAGAAAGAACGTTCAATCCAAAATGATCCTCTTATCAAAATTTTGGATAAACCCAATAAAGAAACCTCCAATAAACTTAGAAAAAATGAGAAAATTGATAAGTCTGCCCACCAATCAACTTCACCTTAGACAGAAATGAGAATATAGAAGGAACAAAACTCAGAAAACTTGGAAGTTCTGGACTTGATAAGAAAAATTTAAAATTCCCTCAAAAGTTCGCTCAATTTGCAAGAGATCACCCTGCAACACCTTCAATCTGCAATAAAACTTCTTAAAAACCCTTAGACCTGCAAGAAGCTTGTTTGAAAATGCTCTCACTCTTCATAAATTTTGAACTCTTATTGTGCAATAATGAGAGGAGAGATTGTTTATTTGTATTCAAACTTAAATTCAAAGTTAGAAACACGCAAATGCACTTCCATTCTTGACTTCAATTCGATCTTGCTTATGGAGGAAGTTTCTAGTTTTAAATGGATTTGTACAATCATCTCCTTCAGTTCGAATCTCTTTACTCTTGCAAGTTCCTAAATTAATTTTGAGTTTAAATTCAATCCAGATATGCAGACCTTAACCTTGACAAACTTTCCAATTAAGGTTCAAGCTTGAACTCCTCTTGAAATCCAAGTTTCCAATTTAATTTCTAGTTCTGATTCGAACTGAATCCTCAAGATTACATCCTTAAAAACTTTCTATATTGGAGGAAGTTTGGATTTTAAGTTCGAGTTGCTTCTCAAGTCTGCAAGATTCCTTATGATTTCCATTCCAAAAACTTTCTAATTCAGTTAGCAATTTGAATTCTTTCATGAATTTGATGACATCACTTGCATTTTAAACTTATTTTCGAACTTGCTGTTGACTTTGCTTGACTCCTTAATCACATGATGGACTTATTTGGAGTGTTGGCACAAGTATTGGAACTATATCCCAGCATAGGGCAGACTTTGAGCTGGCCATGATGTTGGGAGGGCGGACTTTTGAGTTCACCTTTTGAGGACTTCTTCAACATAGGCATCATCTTTCATCTTGGGCAGACTTCACTCACTTTGAAACCATCTTGTATGTCTTCCAAGGCAGACTTTTGCTTGCCTTAGACTTACCTCTTGCTACCCTTAACACCTTCAAGGCGGAGTTTGATAGATATGCTTTGATGTCATCATAGATAGGGCGGAGTTTGGACAGGCCATAACCATTCACCATCATCCCATAGGGCGGACTTTTCGAGGTAGGCATCTTCCTTCATCACCTTAGGCGGACTTTTAGAGAGATCACCAAGGGCAGAGTTCATTCATTTTGTTCAAGGCAAGGGAAGGGCGGAGTTTTGAAGCTATTTCACTTGCTATCATCCCACAAGGCGGACTTTGTTAAGTTCACACACCACTTTGCTTGGGCGGACTTTTATCCCTTCTCACATGGCGGACTTTGATTCATTTGAAGGGGTGGAGTTTAGAGTGTTCAAGAAGGCGGACTTTGTGCATCATACTTTTTAACTTGGGTGGACTTTTAGAGGTAGGCATCTTCCTTCATTCACTTGGGAGGACTTTTCACCTCTCTCCATATGGTGGACTTTTCCAACTCTCTCCATAGGGCGGTGTTTGGAGAGTTCATGACTTATCACCTTGGGCGGACTTTTGAGTTCTTTAGCACCTTTAGCACATGAAGGCAGACTTTGTGAGTCTCCATCATGGGTGGACTTTTCATGCTCATGCCACTTTCCTTTCATGAGGGCGGACTTTTCAACTTCCTGCCATAACACTCACCATCAATCATTGATTAGCCAGACTTAGAAAATATTTGGAAAACTTCAAAATTTCACAATTTCTTCAATTTTAACTAGATTTACTTGAAATTTGAAATCCATACTCAGGCAAACCATCTGAAGTATCATGACCCCTAAAATGTAGGAACTTAGCTTTTTGGGTCAAAACTTGAATATTTTTTATCGCGATCGGTGTAGGTCGATGGTACCAGTGTAAACCCTACGTCCCCACTCCAAAAAATAAAAAAGCAAACATCCCTAAAAAATAGGGAAAACTTTCTAAAAATAGCCATACCGGGGATCAGGCTAAAAAAGCCAAAAACGAAAACTTCCTAAAAAATAGGAAAAAACAAAAAAAGAAAACTTTCTAAAAATAGAAGGTTGTCCAAATTCGTTCAAATCAACTGTGTTCTTCGTCCTTTGGCCTTTCTAGGCACTTTGATGGTGCCTAGACTCTGTTATCACTTGGCTTGCACAAACTGACTTTCAATCTATAGGACTCAAACCGTTCAAAACTAACAAACTGAGCAAAACTGAAACGGAAGGCCACGGGACACTAACAAAAACCCTAGAAAACAGGAAAAAGGGAGGGTCCCCATTTGCAATGGGGCCATGTGTGAAAAAGGTCACAACATATCCCTAATTTGTTGTCAGTTTGACACTTTTAGTTGTCAATTAACAAGTTTTAATCTTTCTTGCTACATGACTCTAATTAATCATTCCATAACATCAATAGGGTCATATGAGACCTTATGAAACACAAAATGCATATTAAACTCCTATTCTACCCATTGAACCTCGTTACATTACTCATTTTGACATCATTTTGCCCACATGACAACTTTTGACAACTTATTACAAAATGACTCAATACATGAACAATATGACTTCAAATGGCATTATTAGCCATGATTACAATAGCTAATGGTCAAATTGACCTTACATCTCAAATAACTCATACATCTTCATTATGGCCTCATGGTGGCCAATCTTGTCTTGGGTGCTCCTACACCAGACACGTTAAGGGTAAAATCTTTATTATATTTGAGTCGATTCATTGAGAGTTGATGTTTAAAAAAAGTGTTAAACAAAGTTATGATTATAGAGATAAAGTGGATGTCATCTTCTTACAAAAAATCGTTGGCAAAAAATAGTTCATGGTATTGGTCGATTGGGAATCTTAGCCCCTTCTCTATATTTCATGCCTTGGTGTGGAGATGCTGTTTGGCGTGGTTTCCCTAACATTTCTGCAAATCGTGAGTTGCTTAATTCTTGGTGTGAGCCTCTTTCGTTGGATGTGAGCCCTCATCCTTGGCGTGGGTTTTTTTCCAACATTGTGGCGTGAGCCGCTTTGTCTTGGCATATCTTGCTTGAGGTGGTTTGAGCCTAGTTTGGTTACCAAGTTTATATCTAAGCTAGAAGATACTTCAAAAATACGACTAGCAATGTGTCTAATAGGTTTTGAGCAATGTGTCTAATAGGTCCAAAATGTTCAGCAGTTCTGCAATGTGTCTAATAGCATCCAGAATGATGATCAGATCTACAGTTTATATCATCAGTGTTAGTGTAGTTAACATTTTGTCTTGCACCGTAATTTGCAAACAAGTGATGGTGCATGTGCGTTTGTGCAATTTGTCCGCCCTTGGAGGTAGTTTAAAAGTCCGTCCTACTTGGTGAAGTCTCAAAGTCCACCCTTGGAGGTAGTCACCCAAAACTCCGCCCTATCCAAGTTGATGATGGAGATGCCCACAAAGTCCGCCCTTGGAGGTAGTCTAAAAGTCCGCCCTACCTGGTGATCTCTTCAAACTTCGCCCATGAGAGAGGTCTAAGGAGTCTTCAAAGTCCGCCTTAGAAGACATGCAACGTGAAGAAAGTCCGCCCAAGTTGCATACCTCTAAAAGTCTGCTCTACTTGGTGAAGCCTCTCAAAACTCCGCCCTACCCATGCATGATGATAAAGATGGCTAGAAAGTCTACCCGTGACATGATGATAGAGATGCCTCAAAAGTCCACCCTAGAAGGAAGGCATATGAAGTGAACAAGGAAGAAGTCCACCCAAGTTGTGGTCTTCAAAAGTCCGACCTATGGATGAAGTGAAAGGTGCTCAAGATCAGAAAAGTCCGCCTTGGTGATGGTCATAAACTCCGCCCAAGCAAGTGTTATAAGTCTCAAAGTCCGCCCTGAGGAAGAGGCCTATCTCTCCAAACTCCGCCTAGGAAGATGGTTTCAAAGTGAACAAAGTCCGCCCAAGCAAAGTGGTGTGTAAGACTCACAAAGTCCTCCTTCATGTGCCAAAGGTATCAAGTTGAACAAAGTCCACCCTTGGAAGTATGAATATTGGAAATGGACTCCAAAAAGGTCTACCATGATAAGTGCACCCCTCAAACTCCGCCCTCTTCATGGTTGAGCTCCAAGTCTTCAAGAAAGTCTTCCCAAGCATTATGATGGAGCAGCCAAGAGTGATGACAGGAGGTATAGAAAGTCCGCCTTGGGTGATGAAGGAGTTTCAAGGGTATCATCAAAATCCGCCCTGTGAAGTGAAGAAAAGTTTCTAAGTATTGGCCATGGTGCAAGGAAGTCTCACCAACTCTGCCCAAGTAAGGCACTTAGCTGTTCAAAGTCCGCCTTATGGTGTCAAGGATTATTCCAAGTGTTTGAAGAGGTCATGGTGCAAGGAGTTATTCAAAATCTACTCTATGCTGATGAAGATGTTATGCTTTCAAAGTTCGCCTTTAGGTAGCAAGCAAAATTGTTCTCAAGTGCTGCAAAGTCCGCTTAACAACATAGCAATGGATAAGGAAAGTTTCCAAGTGTTTAGCCATGATGTCGTGAAAGAACCAAAGTCCGCCCTATGCTGGAGCCACTTACCTATTAAAGTCCGCCTTGCTGCAGGTTGAAGTGCCTAACTCTTCTTCAAAGTCTGCCTTCTTGATGCCTTGGTGCCATGTGTTGCTCAAACTCTGCCATCCATGAGCTAGAAAGTCCGCCCTACACTTGGAGGTCAAGCAAAGTCAACAGCAAGTTCGAAAATAAGTCATTGCTAACTGATTTAGAAAGTTTTGAAAGAAGATATAGTGCAGATTGAGAAAGAATTCGAACTATGGATGGAATTAGAAAGTTTTGAAAGAAGATATCTCAAGATCAAGTTCGAATTTATGGACTAAAAAATCAATTTAGAAACGTGCACTTTATGAACCAAGAAGAAGATTTTCGAACTTGAAGAGATGACAAGCCAACTAAAGACTAAAATAGAAACTTTCTCCATGAATATTCAGGACTGAAGCTGATTTAGAAACATGAATTGGAAGGATATTTGCGTGTTTCTAATTGTGAAAACCAACTCTAATACAAATAAGACATTTCTCCTTTTATTATTACACAACAAGAGTTCGAATTTTGTGAAGAGTGAGAGCATTTTCAAGCAAGCTTCTTGCAAGTCTGAGGGTTTTTAAGAAGTTTTATTGCAGATTGGAGGTTTTGCATGGTGATCTCTTGTAGATTGAGCGAACTTTTAGAGGAGTTTTTATCGGGTTTATCCAAAATTTTGATAAGAGGATCATTTTGGATTGAAAGTTGTTTCTTTCAAGGATGACCTTCTAAGTATTCGCAGCTTGCTTCAAAGCTAAAAGTATTGAGAAATCGGAAGATCAAAGCATTCTGCCATCTAACCTTTGAAACTTTGCACTAAAAGATAGATTTCTAACTTAATTTCCTTTGGTTTTGCAGGTCGTAGATGGTAGTAGAAGCGGGATCATCTTAGAGATCGCAACTGGAGTTTCAAGCCAAACGGAGGATTGAGGACAAGTTCACGAGCAAAGTTCATCCAAGCGTGAAGATAGCCAAAATTTGGCTAAGTATGGGAAATGTTTCACAAAGAAAATTCCAATTTCCTCAATTATGATGAAGGCATGGAGAAATTCTTCTCCAAATTTCAGGGTATCAAGAAGGAGGTCATGATCACAGCGAATGTCTGAATAGCTTGATCCTATCATTTCATATTTGCAAGGGGTTATCTAGAGCTTTCACCCTCCTCTCACGCAACATAAATTGGGGCCACGAAGAAGCAAGCATAGAGTCGTCAACAAGAAATTATTCTAAGAAATTCAACAATTTTCCTTTCGAGCTTCATGGGCTTGCCAATCATTCCTCTTGAACTAGGAAGAGAACTTCGTCCAGTACTTCAACCAGACTTGGATTTCAGCGACGAACAAGAGCACGTTATCACAAAATTGTACAACTTGGTGTGGGAAGTGAAAAGAAACACTTATGATTGGCATTGCATGTGTTTTATCCTTGACGAGGAGCTAGAAATTGTCGCACGTATCAACGCTGAGATAAGAAGAGAACAAGAGCTAGCTCCCGTACCTGCTCCTGCACCGCCTCAGCAAGATTAGGAGTCAGTCATGCTGCGGTGGCGCCTCATCATCTTTCGACCAATCAGATTGCTCCAAGTCAGCATGTCCAAGTTCAATGAGCCTGACTTATCCAGAAGCTTCTAGAAGGGCACACTTCACAATGCAACAACCTTCTATTTTCATTGATGGTTCATATTTAGCAAGAAGGACAAGTGTCCCAAATGTAATTTTCTCATTGGTCGAGGGTAGTTAGTTTTGGGAAACCCTAATTAGGGTTTGTAGCTTTCAATCTGGGCCCTTGATCACTGTTTTGATCTCGATCGTTCATTATTTTCTGAAAAACTATATAAGGCTACCTCCTCTCATTTGGAGAGTGAGGTTTTTGATATATTGTTGCGTGAAGGTCATATTTTGAAATAATATATTGCATGTGCGCTTTTTCTTAAGGCTTTGTAATCTGTGTTGTTTGAGTGATTAGCATGGTTTCAATTTCCTCAACACATTAGTTAAAGTTAATTAGATTGGCTTTCATGTTGTTAGAATTGAAGGAAAGATTTGATAAGTGTTAATTGATGGTGTATCTCTTGCTCATACTTTTGGTGAATGAATGATTTCCATTTCACTGTGCAAAGTTAGTCTGAGCCTATCCTCTGTGCATGCCAACATTCCGATCATAAGCACAACCCGTTGTTGCACCCGCTTTGTGTAGTTGTCCTCAGTGTGGTGAAGCAAAGTGTGGTTTCCCGAGAGCACCCAGTTAATACCGTCTCCTGAATTCGTAGGTTTAGATCAGCTTTCTTGAACCTTATCCCTTTTTTCCTTTTTGAAAGTCTAAATCTCGAAAATCCAAAAAAAAGAGAAAGAGCCTGAAATTGATAAATCTATCTAAGTCCAGAAGCTTGAAAGACATTTGTAAAACATAACTCCCCCTTGAGATTTTCAGCAAACACTACCCGAGTAGCTATCCCACTAAAGTCGCTTGTTCGCACATATAGACCTTGGAATCAACAGTGATTTTTCAGGAGAGGATAGAATACCTTTGGGTATCTTATTCTAATGTTTGGTAGATGATAAAACAAACACCAACAGGATCTTACAGCCATTTAAGGATTTGTTCCATACCATGATTCATGAAGTGTCCTATTTTTTACTACAATAGTTGGATTTCTATTCATGATGTTAACAGTAACATTGATTGCTTGGGCCAAATACATCTTGTCCATATCCTATAATTCCAGCATGCTTCTTGCCAATTCTGTTAATGTTTTATGTTTCCTCTTTACCAAACCATTTTTTCTGGTAGAAAAGATGTTAACTGTCTTTTAATTCTATTTTTTGAAGGAAATTCAGTAAGTTTTGTTGAACAAAACTCACCTCTATTTGTTTGTAAACATTTTATACAACTTGCATTACCTTTTTCTGCAATAGCCTTAAACATTTTGAAGCATTCAAAAGAATCACTCAATTCTTCCAAAGTTAAACCCATACATATGTAGTAAAAATCACCAACAAATGTAATTATGTAGTGTTTCATACATATGCCTGACTTGGACATGGGACCAAACAAATTAAAATTTTTAAGCTCAAATGGCTGGCTAGGTCAACATGCACTACTGTTAAACTTATCTCTGTGGTTCTTGTCAATTTCGCAATTCTTGCACACTTTTTTTCCTCTTGCTTGAATCTTTGATAACCGATGAACCATGTTTCTTTGGTACAACATGTGCAATCCTTAAAACTCAGATGTCAATACCTTTTGTGTCGTAAGAAACTCGCATCCTCAATCTAGTAGGATAACAAACATTTGATTCTGTTGCTTTTGTTCTCCATGCGAACATCTGGTTCTTTTTCACTTCTTTTGTAGCAATTAGCTTTCCTCTTATCATATATTTTGCATATTCTGTCATCAAAATCAGTTTCAACCCTTTTTCAACAATTTTTCTCACACTTATAAAATTATGCCTTAGCTATGGGGAGTGGTAGACACCAACATATACTATCTTTCTTGTTTAGAGTTAATGTGCATTTTACCTTTTCCACAAACTTTTATTACTTCATTGCTACCGAACCTTAATTCACTTTTGAAATTTTCATTAATGTTTACAAATGCTTCCTTACAACCTGAAATGATTAGAACAACTTGAATCTAGAAACCATATCTGATTATTGGTGTTTTCGACTTCATTGCATGAAAGCTAAGTCACCAGGTTCGAATTCGAATTCGAAGTTCGACAGCTTTGAAATTCGAATGAAGTTCAATGCGGAAAAAATTCGAATTAAATTCGCTATATGTAATTTTAAATTTTTTTTTTAATAAATATATGTAATATATCTATAAATTTGCGTAAATAGTTTAACATTGATAAATAGATTTGAAATCATTACAAAAAGATGACATATTTATAAAATATAAACCGTAGGAAACATATGCTTTCACTATTGCAAAGATGTTCTTTTGTCAAAAAGGTACAATAACAGTCAAAAACTTTAGAACTTTAAAATAACTCTAAGTCATCAAGAGCACTTGGCTGGGATGCCAAATCATTATCATCTGTATCACTACTCAGTTCATCATTTGCAAAGTCAGGCTCATCTGCATCTGGCATTGCTATGCCTTCAAGAGTTTGTTGTAAAGAAGTGTTCTTTGCTGATTTGTTCATCAGCAATTTCAAATTGCTGCAAACATAGACAAGATCTCCCAACTTTCCAATCAGCAATTTGTTCCTCTTTTTGGAATGGATGTGGTCAAAGCAACTCCAGTTCCTCTCACAAGTTGATGAACTTGCTCCCTGACTCAAAATTCGAATAGCAAACTCTTGCAGTTCAGGAGCTGATGATCCATAAGAGATCCACCATCTATATCCAGACATACGTGGTGAGTCATATTTGGCTTCTGCCCCTCCAAACATCCCTTCTCCTCTCTTGTATTGCCAACTTTGATCTCTGATTAGTGCTGCAATTTCTGGATTTGGTACATACTTGCTAATGGCTTGGTAAAGCCCTGCCATGATTTCATTATCACCCCTTCTATCAATAGAAAACAACTTAGGCTCCAAAAAGCAAGCTGCTGCATGTAAAGGTGTGTGCATCATTTTCCATCTGCAATCAACTGTCTCCCTTATCTGCATATATTCTGCTTCTTCATTATTTAGTGCTTTTTGAATAGATTCCTTACACTGGTCCATGCTTTCATAAAGCATGCCAAGGCAAGGAGTGTCACCATCAACCATACGAAGCACATCAACAATTGGTTCACATACAAGCAAAACTTTTGCTGCACTTTCCCAGAAATTGCTGTTTAGGATGATTTGCTCTATGTTCTTCCCCTTGGGGCCTTTAGAAAGCACTGAACTTTCCCACTGATTGGAACATATAACAGACCTCAAAGCTGCTTTTTCTTCAACCACTCTTTTCAAAGTGATATAATATGAAGCAAATCTTGTTTCACAAGGCCTCAACAATTCCTTTGATGCATGCTGCCTATAAATACTCAATGTGAGACGATGATTCCGTATGAAATTTGCAATTGCTCTCCCTCTATGAATAGCTTCATTTACCCATGGGAATTTAGCCAAGTCATGAAGCAACAAATCGAGACAATGGGCTGCACATGGGCTCCAATATATCTGTGGGTACTTCTCTACAATCAGCCTCCCGGCTCCTACACAATTTGTTGCACTATCAGTTACCACTTGAACCACATTTTCCATCCCTACTTCAAGAATGGCTTCCTCTAATATTTGAAAAATATACTCTGAAGTTTTCTTGTGGTTCATGGTGTCAATGACTTTCAAAAACACAACACCTTCAGGACAAGACACCAAAACATTAATCAATGGCCTTTGACACATATCTGACCATCCATCACTCAATATAGTGCAACCTGTTTCCTTCCAAGTGGCTTTGACATCAGCTAATTTTTCAGTCACTCTATCTTTTGACCTCTGCAAAAGAGTTGTCCTGATAGCCTCTGAACTTGGGGGTGTGTACCCTTTGCCAAACTCTGCAATTTTCTGAACTGCATTACGGAAATGAGGATTTCTCGCAACATTGAATGGAATATCACTTGTGTAAAACAAATCAGCAACTACATCATCCACCGGTTGTTTCTCTACTGGTTTCCAAAAGTTGTTCAGTGTTCCACTCTGTTTTGGTACACTCGCCGCTTCGGATTGCACAGAAGAGGAAGACATGGCAGATGTGAATCTAGATATATCTCCTTCAATTCTCTGTTTCTTTTGTGCCTTCTTCATTTTGCCTACCGTTGAAGCAACCAACTCTTTCTCTAGAATAGCTTTAAGTTCTGGAGTCGCACCTATGCATGCTTGAACACCTCCACCTGGACCCCTGTATTAGCAAGGAAGTGGTCCCTAAGCCTTGTTAAAGTTCCAATAATATTTGCCTGACATATGTTACATTTGATGTGAGTTCCATTTCGGGTCACATGCTTCCATGCCTCAGAAGTTGATTTGGGAGGAGCCATTAAATGAAAATCTGCATGTTTGGAAAAAAAAAATTAAAAAACACACTACTTTTATTTCAACCTTTTAAAAATATATAATATTAAAAAATATAATAAAAAACCATTAATATAAAATTATAAATTATATAATAATAATATTAAACAACATTATAAAAAATAAACATTATAAATTTATAAATAAACATTATAAAGTATAAACTATTAATTAACCTAAAAAAATATTAAATAAACTACATTATTAAATAATAAACCTAAAAAAATATTAAATAAACAACATTATAAATTTATAAACATTTAATAAACAACATTATAAACATTATAAATAAATAATAAACCTAAAAAAATATTAAATAAACAACATTATTAAATAAATAATAAAATCTATAATAAGCATTATTAAATTGTTTATAAAAATATTAAACCTAAAAAAATAAAAAAAAATAAAAATATATAATATAATATTACAAACTATTAATATAAAATCATAAATTTTTAAACATTATAAACAATGAACATTATAAACATTATAAATAAAAAAATAAAATAATAAACATAAAAAAAATGGCGGCCTACCTGTGCAGGTCGCGGATTGGTCGATTGCGAGTTGGTGGTGTCGCGGACTGCAGGTGGCGTCGCAAGCTGGTGGCGTTGCGGACTGCAGGTGGTGTCGCGGACTGGTGGCGATGCGAGCTGGTGGCGTCGCGGACTGCAGGTGGCGTCGCGGACTGGTGGCGATGCGAGCTGGTGGCGTCGCGGACTGGTGGCGGCTGAGCAACTCCTGCGGCCGGGCAGACTAGGCTCCTTTGGCAACTCGTGTGGCAGTCGAGCAGACTGGGCTCCGTTGGCAACTCGCGTGGGTGTGATTGCAACTCCTGCGGCCACCCTATTTATAAAATCCGCGACGAAAACCTAAAACGCAAACCAAAAAAAATAAAAAACACTTTATCACAAACCCTAATTTTTTTTTCAAATTTAATCGAATTTAATCGATTTTTTGCATAGTTTTTCAAGTTCGCCGAATTTCGAACTTCAAGGTTCAAATTCGATCGAACCTGGTGACTTAGCATGAAAGGAAGAAGTGTAGTGGATGATTATCTTTCTTTTTCTTTGAACTTCAATTGGATTCCTTGTGTGCTCTTACACATAGTTTGTTCATCTTCCTTCATTTGAACTTTTCAATCTGCATTCTCTCTAAATGACTAGACTTTTTGCAAATATAACATTGTATTGCTACATTCTTTGTTTAAATATGCCTCCGCCTCTTGAGTTTCCATGGGGCGTCTACTTTGTCCTTTTCCTCTATGATTAGAAGTATATCCTTGATATGAATTCTCCTTGAGGGAAACTTGTTTTTCCATCATGATTATTAATAAATCTTTCCTTTGACATTAGTGCTTCATCTAGATTATCTATACACTTTATCTTCTCTTCATGGGTAAGAAAAGATGCAATCAGCTCTTCATCTTTTAATGTATTTCAATCTATTTATTCTTCTAGTGTAATCAGAACAATGCATCCACTTGGGTGTAAGAGATTTCAAGATCTTCTTTACAACTACATCACCTTTCATTGTCTCACTATATGTTCTTAACTTATTTTGTATAGTTGTCACTCTAACACAACAATCTTCAAGTTTTTCATTATCTTTCATTGTTAAATTCTCAAAATTCATTCTTAGGGTTAAATCTTTGCAACCCTACTTGATTACTACCTTAATATGAGCTTTCTAATGTTGTCCATACTTCTTTCGCTATCTTAGAATGTTTGAGCATTCTTTTTCTTTTCTTCTTTCTTGTCTACTTTGTCTTTTGCACTTAATGGACTACAATCTTGTGGTGTGGTATATTTGCTTGCTAGAATGTCCCATACACCTTCCCATACTAATATCCTTTTCAATTAATCTTTTCAATAATCAAAATTCTCACATTTGGACTGTGAAACTACCAAGTTTATGTGGCATTAGCTCAAAATTCAAACTAAATTTTTACCATCACTCAAATTCTAACTCTTTTTGATCACCGTGTCCTTGAAATGAGCAAGGTGAGAGCATACATAGGTTAGGACAAGGACAGAGTAGTGACGTGAAAGATAGTGGTGACAGATTACAAGCAAAATTTGGTGAAGCGAAACCGGCTATTTCCATGCAAATCGGACCAATGCATAAAACAGGCTATCAACTCAACATCAAAATCGCAGATAATAAAATGCAATGGCTCTCCATTCACAATCTTCAGGAGTAAATAAACAATTACTAATGCTAAACAGTCCTATACTACAATGATAGATTAATATTTCTTTTAAAATCCAAAGAAATCAGAGGTAAGAAACTAAAACTTTGATTTAATTAGATCAAACTCAAATATTGTAAATGTAAATTACTAACATGCCATGAAGTTCCGGCAAAGTAGATGAAAATATTCAGACACTGGTAATGAACTGCTGAGCTGCATGGAAAATTTCTAAGTGCTGTTCTGCACCAAACAAAATGGAATTGATAAATCCCGGTTGACTATGGTTATTCGCTGACAGATCCCAGAAATATGCTGCTACAAAACCATTCAAAGAATATATGCTATAGATGCCGAAAAGAAAGATTTAACAGCTGCAAATAGCTCTACAGTCACAACAACAGGCTAAAAATGAGAGAGAATCTTCCCAAGTTGACTGTTATGATCTCCATGCTCAGAGAATTTTTTACAACCAGCAAAGGAAATAGACTGCAGAAATAATACCCCAGATATAACAAGGCAGCGACCAGTACTCTGAATGTCATGCCAAGGTTAGGAAAATATATATATCCAGAATTGAAAATCCAGCCAGTAGTTATCAAACTCAAAATATTTTAACAAAATCTGGAAGCAAACCAGACCCCAAAGAAAAAGAAGTTATCAGATAGTATGCAAGGAAAATCAGAGACAGACCACCACCCATCAACACAGAAGGGCCTGCAATAGTTTATGAAACCTTTCTCCAAAGTATGGCTCAGAAAGAATATGTACGGCCAAGTCAATCTTTTAGGAAAGCTGTTATGTATTTTTCCCAAGACTGATATGCCTGCAATGATATTAAGATCTCCAAACACACAGAAAAGAGCAATAATAACAGTACATAATTACACTGAAAAACTCAAACCAAATTGGAAACCACGACTGCAAAGAGTAAATTGTTGGAACAACAATTTTTTTACACGGATACCTCATTAACAATAAGGGGACTAATGAAGTGAAAGATTTTAAAACTCTCCAAATGAAGGATGATGAATCTATTTCATACTTCAACACAAGAGTTTCCCATTAGATAAATTAGTTAAAATATAATTTTGAATGAATGAAGGAGCAGAGGATGAGTTTGCCTTCAAAATTTTGTTAAATATTTATGCCATAAGAGAGAGGCATCTAAGACAGCCTATGTGGTATCCAAGGCATAAGTATGGTATATATAAGAGGTATAGGTTAGTTATTATCAACCTATTAAGTATTGAGTTGTTATTAAAGACTATTAGAGGTATCCCCCTCAAAAGTGGATTAGGAGGTTGGCCATTCAAAGAGGCTTAATCTTATCAAATATTTGTAGGATATTTCCTATTATATTCTTAATATTTGTAGGATATTTCCTATTATATTCTTTTTGTGCAAGTTGTTTCATAACAAGTGGTATTAGAGCATGCTCTTGACATTGTGAAGGAAAGCCATTTTTTTTTTAATTTTGGAGATCATTTTGTGAAACGCATCTCATAGAAATTGGCAAATTTTTGTGTAATTTTTAAAAGATTTTTAAAGCAATATTGAAACATTTGCATGTTTATTCACTTTTGCATTTAGATTAACAATTTATGGAAAGCATGAAAGAAAATGATGAGAGATTGTCTAAGCAATTCGTGGCTTCCTGGGAGGATAGAAGGGTTGCCATGGGGGGTATCTCCTTCGAAATAAATGAAGAAGTTATTGCTCAAGCGACGGGTCTATCTTTGGAGGGGAGGAAATGGAAGAAACAAAGTCGCATTTCGGATACCACCAGTCTGAACCAGTTCTTTCGTGAAGGCGAAAACCCGGTGAAGAGGGCGGGCCGTTTCAACCGGGAGGAGCTTTCGCCTCCATGGGACGAGGTTTGCTATATCGTTATGAAATACTTCACTCTGGAGGGAAGGTATGGAATCTTTTACTATTACCACCTCTCGTTCCTTAACCACCTTAGAAACAAGGATTACATCTCCATTCCGTTTTTCCTGCTTCATTCGTTGGATTCTAATGTTAAGGATATTGCCGAGGCCAAGAAAAAAGGAAAAGAGTTCCCCATTTTGCACCAAGGCCTCATCCTTCGTCTCTACAACTTCCACCTGGCCCTTTGCCCGCCTTGAACTATCTCTGTCCAAAATGTGGCTTATAACCGCCCCCCTGCTATTGCTACCATTAAACCTGATGCAAGCCCTCCTCGACTACCTAAAATTGGCTCTTACAACAAGAAAAATAAAAAACGCCCTCCCGAGGATGTTAGAACCCCCAAGAAAGTTAGAATCTAGGAGATTGATTCCGCTATGGAAATTATTGATGAGGCTAACACCCCCCCGCCATTCAGTGAGAGTGGCCTCCAAGCCTCCTAAAAAATCGATAAGAGACCCCTCCTCTTCCCATGAAACTGGGAATTTAATCCCTTCTGAGAATGTGGCCCTGTTCCAGTCTACCTCGACCCCCCACTCTGTCAGCTCCACTCGTCCCTCTGAAAGCCCTAAAAATTCTATGAGTTTGGAGACCAGCCCCAAATCCAAAACAAATTATCCCTCCCCAACTCTCAGGTTCGAGAAAATGATGGCGGTGGAGGAAGTGAGTAACATAAAGGAGGAAGAAGAAAACAACTTGGTGGAGTTGGGCAAGAAAGTGGAGTTTTTGTTTGATAATGTGTAGGAAATCATTAGTAGGATGGAGGCAAATGGAAAACAAGCTGTAGGGCGTCTCCAAGTTTGCTTTGAACATGATGTGTTGCTTGGCGATCACTCCGTGTCTCCTGCAGGAAAGTTCTATCAAAGGCAAAAGCAAGGAAGACGAGAACTACAGGGCCTTTTTCAAATTCCTCACCAAGGAATGGGCTAGGAAGCTCCTCCCCAAGAGGAGCCATGGATAAAGGAAATAGTTTGTTTCTATGTCTCAGAAGTCTGGTTTTTTGTTTGGTCCTAGCTGCCTACGGGCTGATAGTTTTATTTTTTGTTTATATGCGAACTTATCCACCTGTTGCCCTATGTGGCAAAGGTCTAATAAGTTTATTATGACTTTTATATATCTGCTGAACTTACGTAGAATGATCATAGTTTTTGATAGAGGAAAGTAAGAGGGCTGTAATTTTGCTGATGTTTTGCAGACAATTGGCTTGCCACTGTTTCCTTGTTCTACTCCTGGGTTAGCCCCCTTGTTTTGGCTACTTTTAATATGAAAAACAATTGTGATGCCTTCAAAACTTCCTTTCATCTAAGAGTCAATCTTTGGCATAGTCTTTGAATGTACTGATGAAAGTACATGTCTCCACATTTGAAGCTCCTCACATATGACCTCAACCTACATTTTGTTTATGTTCAAGCTCCTTGGATCTCATAACCTTAACCATGAGATAATTAACAATTGAAAAGAAAGACTTCCCTTCCACACTGTATCTCTTATTGTTGATTTATGAATCCTTGAAAGATATCTTACATTGCTATCATGCTCAAAGTGAAATTCGTCAATAGAAATGGATTCATCTAAATCATTCTTCCTAAATTCATGGTCATCAATATGACTTGCTTGTAGACCATCCTTACACAACATTGGATCCCATTTCATACATATGTCTTCAACATGCAAAGCTGATTTGTCATTGACTTCATTGCTACACACATTCTCTTTGTGTGATAGCTTATTAGAGGAAACTAAAATATTCATTAGAGAATCTTTACTTGGAATATCCAATGTGGATTCCTTTTTCTCCCTTGGAGCTGATTTAGACTCTGGTTCAATATTTTCTTCCTTAATCTTTTGTGATTCCATTAAAACCATCACAACTATCAGCTCTTCTAGTTCTAAGGTCTTTCTCATTGATTTGCTTGATGGAATTTTCTGGATCCACCTTCAACTCTTCTTCTTGCTCCATGATTTTTGTAACCTTATTCAATCGATCCTTTTCTTTTCTTCTTTTCATGAAGTAATGTTCAAATGATACTTTAGATTTGTTAATTGCAAGATAGTCCTAAAAAACTATGCAAATCTCTCCTTCTCGAGGCATACCATTTCGTATTATTTTTGCATATTCATAAAATGTGAGGGCTTCCTTAGAAATTATACATTTCTTAAAATATTCGTCAAACCATCTTGATATTTGGGAAACTACATATCAATTTCCAAACCCTTGAAAAAAGTTTTGTAGAAACCTCCCATTATCAATAACCTAAGAGAAGTACAAGCTATTAATATCTTCTTTTAAAATCTAAGTACGTGTAAACCCTCAGGCTGGCATAATCAAGGCTCTGATACCACTGTAATAACCCTTGCTATTATTTTAAATCAGATCCGAACATTTATCTCCTTTTATCAAAATATTTTTAACATCTAAACATTTATCAAAGATTGCCAAGGAATTGCTTGCATATTCACTCATAGAATGCCAATGAAATCATCACAAACTGACATAGAATTATATATTCAAAGTTGCAGCATAAGAAACATATAATTTGCTGTCACGGACCAATTTTTTACTACAAATAACTTCTATAACAACTCTTGCAATAATCTATTAAAATTGAGTGCAGTCAGTGCCTGTAGGCACAACATAAACATCATAGCTTTTAGAGACTTCACCCAACTTATTACAAATGTTTGAGATGATGAAATAGCTGTTTGAAACATAGAATAACAGTAACATATAATCAACGTGTTGCTATCAAAATGAAAATTAAACCGGAAACAGAAGAAACAAGCAAAAGCTTTGATAAAATTTGCAATAAGAATGTTTCTAAATAGAGCAAAATTCATACAGATATGGAAACAAATTCGAAACTCAAATTTGGCATCCAAAACCCACTTCTTGAAATGGAGGAAACTTGCATAAAATGGAAATAATCATTTTATGGCAACTTCCATAAAGCTGCTAGATGCCAAAGATGCCCAAAGTTGCGAAGGAAATTTTCAAAAAACCAATCCACTACTAGCCAACTTGCTAAAACGAACAAGATACTACCCAAACGAAAAAGTTACTAATTTAAGATTGTTTGTTGTGAGAAATTTGTATTTCCAACAAACAAATATTAAATTAATATTATTTTTCCAAATTGTCATGTGATCCTGATTTACCATTTTCGGACAAGTCAACTTCCTATTTTTAGTAAATTCTTTTTTGAAAAGTTTTGCAAAATGGATAGGACATCGTGGTTGACAATTTGACCAGATTTGCACATTTCTTTGCTATTTCATTGACATATTGTTCTTCGAGAAGATTTTTAGATTACATGGGATGCCCAAGAGCATAGTGAGTGATAGGGACAAGAAGTTCCTAAGCCTCTTTTGGCAGGAGATTTTCAGATTGCGTGGGATTGGGCTCACTCCTAGCATGAGCTATCACCAACAAATAGATGGTTAGACGAAGATAGTGAACAAATGGGTGGAAGGGTATCCCATAAACTATGCTTCATAATAACAAAGAGCTTGGATTAATTGGCTGCACATTGGGGAGTATTGCTACAATACTACCTATCACATGTCCATTAGGTTTGCTCCATTCATGTTGGTGTACAGGTATGAGGCACCCAACTTCATTGATTTTCTCTTTAGGGATAGTAGAGTGCTTAAGGTAAGGGATTTGTTATAGGATATAAAATATCATAAAAAAATTATGGAGAGTTTGTAGGAAGCACAAAATCATCAAAAGCTATTTGTTGATCAACATCAGATAAAACATAGCTTTGAGGTGGGTGACAGTGTTTTTGAGGCTCCAATTATATGAGTAGTGTACTTTCAAGAAGAGGGGAGTAGAGAAGCTATGTCTAGGTTCTATGGTCCTGTCATAGTCTCTAGGAGTGTTGGAGAGGTTGCCTTTGAGCTTGAGTTACTGACTAGTAGTAGAGTGCATAATGTGTTTCATGTATCTAGGCTCAAGAAGGCACTCAGACATAATGCACTTCTCTCATTAGAGTTACCACAATTGGATGAGGATGAGAAGTTAATCTTGATTCTAAAGGCTATCATAGATTATATGTAGTGTACTCTTTAGAAGAGGGTCAATAAGGAATATTTGGTCAAATGGTAAAATTTGTTGGTAGAGGATGCAACAGGGGTGAATGAGTAGATTTTTCAACATCTAAAGTTGAGATTGCTTGAGAAAAAGCAATTTTCGGAAGGGCAAAGTGTAAAGACCCTTGCTAATCAGTTCAATAAGGTGGACCATTAGCCTATTTAGTGGGTTCTCGTAGGTTAATGAGTTAGGGTTAGGAAACTCACAGTGACACTTTATCTACTTGGTTGGTAATGCGAAGTGTTTATGTGAAGTCAAGTTTTGGTTGATTTCTCCAATACTTACTATTACAAATATGAGCTTATTGGCTTCACATTCACATAAACAAAATTGATTACAAAGTCTCATAATCTATAATAAGGAATCTAGTCAGATGACAATTGGTTGTTCTTTGTCCTCTTCCAACACCTAGCTAGAACAATCATCTTCCTCCTCCCACAACTCTGTTGCTTACTCCTCTTCCTCAAAGTGGAATCGAATCCACTATAAGCCAACCTCCAAATGTTTCGTCGCTCAACATCCCTCCTCATCTCACTTATGAACATTTTGTATCTCTTCTTTTTAGGTTTCAACAACATAAAAATATTTCTCTGCATGAACCATCACATCATGCAAATGATCATTCTCTTCCTTCATGCCTTTAATAGGCCATGCAACTGTACCATCTCCTTTTCTTGCAATAAAGGGTAAAGATCTTCCCAAGTTGACTGTTATGATCTTCATGCTCAGAGAATTTTTTACAACCAACAAAGGAAATAGATTGCAGAAATAATACCCTAGATATAACAAGGCAGCGACCAGTACTTTGAATGTCATGCCAAGGTTAGGAAAATATATATATCCAGAATTCAAAATCCAGCCAGTAGTTATCAAACTCAAAATATTTTAACAAAATCTGGAAGCAAACCAGACCCCAAAGAAAAAGAAGTTATTAGATAGTATGCAAGGAAAATTAGAGACAGGCCACCACCCATCAACATAGAAGGGCCTGCAATAGTTTATGAAACCTTTCTCCAAAGTATGGCTCAGAATGAATATGTACGGCCAAGTCAATCTTTTAGGAAAGCTGTTATGTATTTTTCCCAAGACTGATATGCCTGCAATGATATTAAGATCTCCAAACACATAGAAAAGAGCAATAATAACAGTACATAATCACATTGAAAAACTCAAACCAAATTGGAAACCATGACTGCAAAGGGTAAATTGTTGGAACAACATTTCTTTTACACGGATACCTCATTAACAATAAGGGGACTAATGAAGTGAAAGATTTTAAAACTCTCCAAATGAAGGATGATGAATCTATTTCATACTTTAACAGAAGAGTTTCCCATTAGATAAATTAGTTAAAATATAACATTGAATGAATGAAGGAGCAGAGGATTGCTGAAAAAAACCTCAGGAGGTTGCCTTCAAAATTTTGTCAAATATTTATGCCCTAAGAGAGAGGCATCTAAGACAGCCTATGTGGTATCCAAGGCATAAGTATGGTATATATAAGAGGTATAGGTTAGTTATTATCAACGTATTAAGTATTGAGTTGTTATTAAAGACTATTAGAGGTACCCCCCTCAAAAGTGGATTAGGAGGTTGGCCATTCAAAGAGGCTTAATCTTATCAAATATTTGTAGGATATTTCCTATTATATTCTTTTTGTGCAAGTTGTTTCATAACAAGTGGTATTAGAGCATGCTCTTGACATTGTGAAGGAAAGCCATTTTTTTTTCAATTTTGGAGATCATTTTGTGAAACGCATCTCATAGAAATTTGCAAATTTTTGTCTAATTTTTAAAAGACTTTTAAAGCAATGTTGAAACATTTGCATGTTTATTCACTTTTGCATTTAGATTAACAATTTATGGAAAGCATGAAAGAGAATGATGAGAGATTGTCTAAGCAATTCGTGGCTTCCTGGGAGGATAGAAGGGTTACCATGGGGGGTATCTCCTTCGAAATAAATGAAGAAGTTATTGCTCAAGCGACGGGTCTGTCTTTGGAGGGGAGGAAATGGAAGAAATAGAGTCGCATTTCGGATACCACCAGTCTGAACCAGTTCTTTCGTGAAGGCGAAAACCCGATGAAGAGGGCGGGCAGTTTCAACCGGGAGGAGCTTCCGCCGCCATGGGACGAGGTTGCCTTTGAGCTTGAGTTACTGACTAGTAGTAGAGTGCATAATGTGTTTCATGTATCTAGGCTCAAGAAGGCACTCAGACATAATGCAGTTCTCTCATCAGAGTTACCACAATTGGATGAGGATGAGAAGTTAATCTTGATTCTAAAGGCTATCATAGATTATATGAAGTGTACTCTTTAGCAGAGGGTCAATAAGTAATATTTGGTCAAATGGTAAAATTTGTTGGTAGAGGATGCAACAGGGGTGAATGAGTAGATTTTTCAACATCTCAAGTTGAGATTACTTGAGAAAAAACAATTTTCGGAAGGGCAAAGTGTAAAGTCCCTTGCTAATCAGTTCAATAAGGTGGACCATTAGCCTATTTAGTGGGTTCTCGTAGGTTAATGAGTTAGGGTTAGGAAACTCACAGTGACACTTTATCTACTTGGTTGGTAATGCGAAGTGTTTATGCGAAGTCAAGGTTTGGTTGATTTCTCCAATACTTACTATTACAAATATGAGCTTATTGGCTTCACATTCACATAAACAAAATTGATTACAAAGTCTCATAATCTATAATAAGGAACCTAGTCAGATGACAATTGGTTGTTCTTTGTCCTCTTCCAACACCTAGCTAGAACAATCATCTTCCTCCTCCCACAACTCTGTTGCTTACTCCTCTTCCTCAACGTGGAATCGAATCCACTATAAGCCAACCTCCAAATGTTTCGCCGCTCAACTTCCCTCCTCATCTCACTTCTTAACATTTTGTATCTCTTCTTTTTAGGTTTCAACAACATAAAAATATTTCTTTGCATGAACCATCACATCATGCAAATGATCATTCTCTTCCTTCATGCCTTTAACAGGCCATGCAACTGTACCATCTCCTTTTCTTGCAATAAAGTGTAAAAGCACAATGTTGTGTCACACTTTATAAAAGAAGTGGCCAACACAACTAAAACTGTTTAACTTCGATCATATAAAAGTGACATTTCTAAATTGAATTTCAAAATGATGTAAACTGATCAAATATTGAACTATTAATAAAATTTATATTTGTTATTTATTTATTTTTTAAAATTTGACATTTGTTTATATATTTGAAGACATTTTTCAGCAATCAGGGGTTCTAGTTGGCATCATCAAACAAAATGAAAATAAACTCTCTCTCTCTTTTTTTTTTTGGTTGTACTTTGTTATTTTTCTGATTTTAATTTTCCAAATAGAGGACATATATATGCAATGTTAAAATAAAATAAAAATTTTGATGCATATTTTTCTTGTGATAATATTTTAAAGTCCAACATAGTTGAATTTGGTAGTTTTCAATTGGCGTCACCTTTTGTCTACTAAATTTATCATTATCAAAAAAAAAATTATTTGCTTTTGGAGAAGATTCTCTCATCTAGTGAAAAAAACATTTTTTAATATTTTTTTTTTAATTTCGAATCAGTTTCATTTTGAATATAAAAAACCTACTCGCAATGTTAAAAAAAAAAGAAATATTAAATTTAATCAAAATATTAAAAAAATTATATGTCGAGATTCGTGACTTCGAGCTCTACAAAAGGGTATTTATTTATTTTTGTAAAAAAAATTCTCGCTTGAAGAAAAATTGAGTATAAGTGAAAATTTTCAAAAATGTTGACAAAATAGGTGATTTTGCTGCCACATCACCTACCACATAGGTGGGTTCAACCGAACTCGGTTCGATCAAACTTAGTTCGATCGAACTTAGTCCAGTTGAACTAAGTTCAACCGAACTATTTTGAATTATTTTGACTCTTCTGCGTTCGGGTGCTCACAAAAAACCCGGATTATGGCACCAATAGTTCGACCGAACTATTGGTGTCATTTAGGTGCCACTTTCGTGCCACGTGGCAGGGAAATAGTCCGATTGGACTTAGTTCGGCCAAACTCAGTCCGACCGGACTAAGTTCGACTAGACTATGCCCAATTAACCCCAAGTGCGATACAGGTTTGTTCTTTTGCCCTCAAGTCATTCCACTTTACCTCTATTGCTCTAATTTGTAGTAGTAAATCATCTTCTTCACCTATGCACATCTTCACTTACAAATACATCTTTGTTGGTGTAATGTCCCCTTCCTAACTAGTTGATTTGGTGGACCTTTAGCCTATTCAATTGGTTCCTGTAGGCTTATTGAGTTTGTTTATCCAACAATTTGACAGTATTCGATGGTGAGTTGAGTTTCCATCAGAATTATGAGTGGAATGCCCTTTTTTGGAGTGATGTTTGGTTAGTTTTCCAATACTTACTATTTTTAGTGGTGCAGTCACAGTTAGGAGGGACCTCAAGGAGATCTATCTGGACCGTGCAGCAAGAGTAAACACAACCGAAACAAAAAAAGATAATGAAGACAATGCAGAACTGATTGGATTATATCATGAAAACCAATTACAACCTACCACAACATGCAGGCTACAAGATTCGACTCACAGGCCTAATACATACATGCTCAATTACAATGTTGGTCAACTCCGAACCTCTTAATCTCTAGATCTATCTTCTATGTTCTAAAAACTGATTTCTACAAGCTCAATTACATTGATTTATATGATCAAGAGGGATCCGTGTCGACCCAAGAAGAATCAAATGTCGATGAACAAGATAAAATGTGTAAAACCACCAGGTCGGCCTCAACCAAAGAGAATCCTCCGAAAATACAAAGGATGAGGTCCAGACCAAAAGGAAAGGTTGGCCACACGCCAAGGAACGTTGGAAACAACGAATTGAAGCTCCGCAAGCTACATAAATGATCCGCAAGATTCGCCAAAGCCAAAATAGGTCCAAGTGGTTCCGGTGTTCTAAGCCAGAAAACTATCTTAGATTATGGAATCGATAACTTGTCAGAAAAAGATTCAAACGTTCTGCGGACTTAGGGAAAGGAAGATAATCATGTCCACAAGCAAAATCTAGCTCTGCAAGATCCGGTGAGAAAATGCAAAAAGAAATGCTGAAATTTCAAAATAGGAAACAAACTGAAAATAAACCGTTTTTGGTTGATGCAAGATTGCCAAGAACCTGTGATGCTCATGCATCATTTAGTAAGTCAATTTCAAGCATCGATTGGGCCAACTGTTATAGTTACTATTTTTAGTATTGTCAGTGTGTTCAATTTTGATGAAACTCTCAACATTTTAAATACTCATGTGGTTTTAAATAAATTAACAATGTTATTAATTAATAAAGCTAAGTTAAAGATTCAACATTAGTGTTATTTTAATTTACTTGAGGAAGGGAATATAGAGGCTAGGTATTAAATTAAGGTGATTTATTTTAATGGATGTCTTTATTTTTTAATGCTACATTGGAAAATTAAAAAGAAAGTGACTTCTATTAAAAAAAGGGAAAAACACATTTATGAAAAATTAGCCAAAAAAAAAAAGCGCATTAAAAAAAAAACAGTGAAAAACCAAAAAAAGTGCTTTTATGAAAAAATAGCGGAAAAACAAAAAAGTGGATTTTTACAAAATAGCAAAAAAAGAAATGCTTTTGAGAAAGCAATGAGAAAACTACTTTTTTTTTGAAAAAGTTGCCAAAAAGCAAAAAATTCTTTTCATAAAATACCTCTCAAAAGTTATAGAAGGAGGATTGGGTTCTCATTTGAGAATATGTTGAGTTTAGATATTGAATATTGCTATTCTCTCGGAGGAGATTGCTTTTCTTTGGTCTATGAGGACAAAATACCCCTACAATCACATTCTCCACGTTATTGGAAGATATATAAGGAGAATTTATTGGTGTTATCACTTAGGAAACACACTAGAGTTTCATTGTGAATCTGTTTATGCAACAAATCAACTCATAGCTGCAGTTTATTTTGAAATGACATTATCAGTTGCAGTTTTGAGTTTATGGAGGGGCTTTGGAGGTAAACATTATTTGTTTCATGCCAACCATACACCCACAAGTTGGATGTACACTTCTATATGTTGGTTGTACACTATTTTGATGAGCATCTAGGTTTTTTAGGAGGTTACACTTTGCTGGTGTAAATTACGTCTCATAATTACACTTTACTTAAGTTGACTTCGAATAATGCATTCATTGTAGTTTGCATATGAGACATTTAGGGAATTGTGCATCTAGGGAAGCTAGTTGTAGGAGAAATTCCACCTTTTGTGGTGTTATCTTGTTATCACATTCCACCTTCGATGGGAGATCGACCTTTAGTGAAATATTCTATTATTTCTCCTACCTACCCCTACCTACCCTTGTATCTCATTGGGCCACATGTCATGATTGTGTGTTGTCATTTCCTTATGGCCTTGCCTTTATAAGAAAACTCATCTTCATTGTATAGTTGATCGATTTTTGCATCTTGATGAGAATACAATTTGTACCAGACCCTGTTGTTAAGAGCATGCTAATTATGCAAAATGAGTTGGGAGAAAGACTCAATGAATGGATTGTAGTATTGCAAGAATTCGACTTAGACATTTGATGGAGCTCGTGTGAGGTGAAGGCCTTTTCAAGGTATTAGCTAGAGCTAAGGAATATTTTCCTTGCCACTAGTATTCTTTTCAGGACGTGTCTTCTGATGAATGGTACAAAGATGTGCATTATCTCTTGTGAAATCGTTGTCTTGATATGATGATAGGATGTCAATGTCCAGCCTTGAAGATCAAAAGTGGTTCATATATGATAAAGGGTGACAAGTTGTACAAAAGGAATTATCATGGTTTGTACTTGAGATCTCTAGATAGAGATGACGCTTCGGTAGTGTTATGCGAGTTTCATGACAAATTTGGCATTGGACATGGGTTAGCAGAAGCCACAACAGATTAGATCTTGAGACCAGGTTGGTATTAGCTGTTCCTACTTAAAGATACACATGAACATGTCTGGTCATGCTACGATTGTTAAAGAAGTGTTGCTAAAGAAAGGAATGTTGCCATGCCCCTGCAACCTATGAACAAGGTACGTTCGTTCACTCAATGGGGCCTTGATTTTATTGGTATGATTAACCATCCTTTTGCAGGGCATAAGTACATCCTCATCATGACTAAGTATTGTACTCGTTGGACCGAGGCATTGTCATGTAAAAATTGTATTACTGAGGTTGTGATCAAGTTTCTAGAGGGTGACCTGCTTTGGAATGCCATTCTATTTGGTATGTGATAACAACCCTGCTTTCTCCTTTGCTCATTTACTTCAGTGGGCTTTCGAAAACAAAGTAACTTTGAAAATTTCTTCCAATTACTATCTGCAAGGAAATGGGGTAGCTCAGTCCATTAATAAAAAAATAATCATGGTAATAATGTGATTGCTGGAGCAGAACTCGAAAGATTGGCACTCCAAGTTGAAATTTACCTTGTGGATAGATTGTGTTAGAGTAAAGAATTCTTTGGGTGCTTCCCCTTTTCAACTCATATATGGATTGGGCCCTATTTTTCTAAAGATCTTCAAAATTCCAGTCTTAAATTTTATGGAAGGACACATAGAAGGGGAGAATAAGATTGATGCCAGACTCATTAATTTGTAGGAACTTGAAGAAAAGAGAGTTGTTGCTTTAGAGCATATGGGTAAACATCAAGCTATAGTCAGGCGTTGGTTTGATAAAAGAGAAAAATTAAAAGATTTCAATATTTTTTATTTAGTTTTGATGTGGGATCAGTGTAAGGAAAAGGCTGGTAGTCGCACGAAGTTCCGATGTTTATGGACTAGCTCATATTAGATAGTTGAATTCTTGGGGGACAATTCTTTCTAGATTAATACTTTAGACTGAGAACCTATCTTGTTGCCTATCAACAAGCAATTTCTTAAACATTATTTTGGATCCGAGCATGACGGGGTTATGTCCCTTGTATCATAGTAGATTGTACGATTTTGTTTTCCTTTCGAGTGTTTTCATCCTTGGTTTGCTTTCTCTCCTAGATTGTTTGGTTGTCTTTTCTTTTTTTCTTTTTTTTGGGTTAGTGAGTTCGTTCGTGGCTTTTGCTCCAAATAGGTTAGGCTCTCAAATGTCTCAAACGATTAATGTTGTGTGTAGTTTCTTGTCAGAAGGCTATCAATGACCTATATCTTGTTTGAAAGACAATTTTGTAGTATTAAGAGATAAATAATATTTTTATCATATAGGATTGTTTGGGCTTGTTTTTTCAATACTAGATCTATATTTTGAAACCTATAAATACTAGGTTTTAAGAAGGTTCTCCTTTGAGCAGACTTGCGTCATAAAAATCCTAAGGATGTGCTTTCTCAAGATTCCATTGTGGTTTTCAACCCTTATTAGAAACCTTAGATAGAGTTTGGTGATTGAGAAAAAGTAAATGATGAGTATTCTAGAAAGTGTTGAAAAATGAAAAAAAAATGAAAGGCGAAAAGACCCCGAAAGTCTTTAAGAACTCAATCATAATAAGGTGATTCTAGTATTTATAGCGAGGCCATGGACGCTTGGCCAGTAGTGGAGCTATGCCACGAGAAAATCAAAGATATCTCTGTCGGGGATATGGATGTCTGGCTGGCAGCAAAGCTATGCCTAAGACATCTTGAGAAATACAATTAGGTAAGGTGCGTTCTGATTTGGGTCCTCTCTTTGGAAGTCTTAACAAAATTCTGGGTAGAATGAATTCACTACGCACAAACTTGATGTTGACATGCATAGATAACCCTGAGATCCTTGTGATGGGTAGTAACCAAACTTAGGTGCTATAGTTTTGTTTTTTTGCCGATGTTGGGTTTGAGTGAACCTTTGATGGTGAAAAAATGGTAGCAGCATTTTTTGTTTGTTCGGGGCTATTACTTATGTCTCCACAACTCACATCTCTCTCTCTCTCTCTCTCTCTCTCTCTCTCTCTCTCTCTCTCTCTCTCTCTCTCTCTCTCTCCCTCCCCTTTCTTTCCTTTTTTTTCTAGTCTCTATTTTTCCCTCTTTTTTGGCTTGCAGGGATCAGGGTTTGGAGGCCCCTTTTCCTATTTTGGGACCCCCAACCCTCGATCCCCTCATTTTGTGTGCCTTACCATTTGCTTTCGGGGATCGGGGGTAGCCATACCCCTGATCCTTGACTCGCCCTAGACAGGGATCAGGGATCGAAGGTGGCAAAGGCTACCATCCTGGTGACCTTTTCCACCTCCTATGGGTTCACCTACCACGCTTAGCATTAAATGCACCCTTTTGGGCCTATAAAAACTCGATGTTTACTGATTTTGCCTTCATTTGACGAAGCATTCAGAGTGTTTTTAAAGGCAAATAGTGAAGAACTTGTGCATATTTGAGGCATCAGTGTGCTAGTATTTGGTTTAGTGACTCATTTTTTCTCTGGTCCGAGTAGGGATTTTGTGCTCTTTCTTTTGTTTTGTTTCATTTCTTCTTTCTTTCCTCTTTTTTTTCTTTTGATGTGTTAGGATTTCTACTTTGAACATCTAGGCTATGGTTTTTTGCATTCTTGCTTTGGTTCGGTCTTGTTTTGTTTGTTGAATTAGTAGGGTGTCTAATAGGTTCAGGTTTCAAACTATTTCTCACCCTCATCTTTTGTAGTTATTTCATGTTAATGATTAGTATAGGAGTGTAAGAATATATTTGTTGTTATTAATTCGTTGTTATTGATTCATTGTTGTAGATTCTATTCCAACAAATACAAAAAGAGAAGATTTTTTAGCATTGGAGAGATAGAGTTTTGTAGTCCCATCTTTAAAGTGTTGACTCTAGTAGGCCTCCTTGTATACAATCAAACGTGTTCCTATTGTTCTACCTTGCATGGGTAAGACCTAGCCTTTTGGAACATTAGAGTGGATTTCTCTCTACTTTTCAAGAGAGGACAAGCATTTACAGATCTCCTGCTTCTATCCATGCTAACAGTGCATTCAACACTCCCTTTCACCAAAGTGGTGCTTAATGATGATATAGTACCGACCACATGCAATATTAACTATTATTTATGCATTGTTCTTGTATATTGTTAATAAAAGGAGCATTGTGAGCCATGTGCAAATCTTCTTTCTTTATCATCTATCTATATTTCATTCTTGCATCTTGTTAACAAAGATGTTCTGTCCATGCACAAATTTTTAGCCCATCATCCATTTGCATTCAATTTCTGCTTTTTATCCATCTTGGTCCTTCTGTAGTGCCCCTACCCGACGCATCCTTTATGAGAGTATGTGATAAACATTTTTAGATTTGTGTATGTCTTGATATCTCGTCTCATTCTTTATACTGATAGTCTCTTGGATATTTGTGGATTCATTATGATTTATGTGGATGAAGTTATGTCTTGAACTATTATGATGATCAGACTTATGTGTAGTGATCTAGATGCTCTCATTAATCATGCATAGATTATAAGGCTTATGGGACTATGATGACATCATGACTATACTAAGCCCACTTGATGATTACATTGGATGAGATGATGCTATGATGTGTGTGATTGTCTTATTACTGTATTTGTGATAGGGACGATGTCATACCACTCACTACGACCATAATATGGCGTTGCGATTCTCTATCAGTTGCTTGTTCATTTATGATGTATTGTTGTATATGTTGCATTGTGGTTAGTGGTGGTTGCAGGAATTGCAGGTATTGAACATCGACTCCCCCTAGCCTCGTAGGTCTGAGTGTGTCTCTATCCCAATGGCAAGTTGTTGGAGATGGCACGAGTTCCCTCTATGCACTCTCTAGAGACTTAGGTTGTTATCCTTGTCAGTTAGTATCGTGGCTTGAGTTGGTGGTTAGTCTTTTGATATGATGTTTGACCCCTTGTCGGGTTGTCTTGTGAGTTTGCGATTATTTATAAACTAATAATTGATCGGTTTATATAGTTTATTTAGTATTAAATTAAATTAATGAATGACATTAATATTTGATATTAATGTGTGAATTATTATTATTGGAGATTTATTATTTATTATTTGTTGATGATTTTATATTATTATTATTTTATGGTCTAATTTTTAATTGAATATTTACTATTTGAGCTTTTGATTTATTGGATTATTATTTATTTACTTATTGTTTAATTACTGATTGAGTATTTATCCTTATCCGTACACTTATTTGTTATCCATTTTGCTTATTTGTCTATTGTTTATTTATTTATTTATTGCTGGGTTATTTATTGTTTATCTAATTATTTATTTGTTATTATTTATGTATCTACCCCTTGTCATGATTGGCCCTCTTTGGAAGTTGTGATTGTGAAGATATTATTATTTAATTGTTTGTTTATTTATCTATATTATTTGTTGTTTTTTATTTAAATGGAGCATTTATTTAGATTGTCTTTGATTTATTTTATTGGGACTTGTTTTATTATTTATTTATTATTGGTTATTATATTATTACATTCTCTTGTTTGTTTTTTTATCGATAATGAGTCGTAGCCGTAATAATGTTTTAATACTTAAAAATAAAATCGATTACATAGTTTTTACAAGTCCAGTTCGGTATGGGCATCGGTAAGAAAGAACTGAATGAAGAAAACCTCTGGTCTTGCCCAAGGATATAATCCCATAAAATAACATCCTATCCCGTGAGGGCTAAGTGTGAATCAATGTCAGCCATTAGCTGACTACATTGGGTGATTTATTACATTCTCTTGTTACTAATTGGGTAATTAAATATTATGTTTATACCTACCTTATTATTTTATTGGTTGAGATTTGGGGGTAAGTAAATAATATTAGTTTATTTTTTTACCTCAATTTTTGGAAGGGGGTTGGTATAGAATATAGTTTATTGGAATATTTTGATTGGTTGTGATTCTTCCATAGTTTTTGAATGAGATTTTATTTATTGGTTTTTGGAGCATTTGTCATGGTTAGCTTTTGTTGGAATTATTTTCTGCGCTTTGGAGATATTTGTTGTTTGGACTTGGATTTGGTTCAAGCTTGTTGGATTTTGGATTTTCTCTTCTTCAAAATTGCTTTGTCATCACTTCTAGATCCAGGTTAGTGAATTTAACTTCTTTGCAATTTTGTCTTCCAGAAAGAATTTTGTTTGCATTGTGTTTGAGAAAGTTGCTTGATGGGCTGGGAATTTGATAATGCAGTTAAAAAACATATTAATTATGAAGTATAGTTGGGGATTAATGTATTTGTAGTTATGTATATATTTCTTTTATTGTTGAAATTCTGTCGTGACGACTTTGTGGATTTCTTTGTGAATGTTGTGGTTGCTATGATTCTCGAATTTAGGTATGGGGAAGTACTGGTATTGTTTTGTTGCTATGTTTCATGCACTCGGTTCATTGTGATTTTTAGTTCTTTTCCAGTACGGTATGACTTGAAATTGGCTCTCTGTGCACTACCAATAGTTACATTTGTATTCAGAATTTTGTTACACTCCAGTTGATAGTTTATTTTATTTTATTGAGCTGTTATTATTGCTACGATTCTAGTTGACTGGTTTTGTGTCGTATTGAAGTCTTATTCACTTTTAGGATCTTGTTGTAGCTATTCTGGTTCTCTCTAAGTCTCTGGTACGACGTGCCATCGTACTAGTACCGTACTAGTCTGCCACCATACTAGTCTGCCATTGTACTAGTACCGTACTAGTCTGCCATCGTGCCATCTGGTATGTCTCCTATCTGGCATGTTCGCCATCGGGCATGCTTTGGTCATTCAGTCATTTTAAGTTTATTTTTCCTAATTGATTTTGTACCAGAGGCTGTACCTTGAGGGTTTGAGTTGTCCAGTATTGAGTTAATGAGCATTTGATAGTATTTTTATGTACATGCAAGAGGTGATTGCCTTGCTTTTGTTATCCGATTTCTACATGTAGCTCCAACAAGATGGCACATACCTTGCTATAGAGGGTTATTTGTGTTAGCTCCAATGAGATGGGAAATGCCTAGCTATAGAGGATTGTATGGAACTATGGTTTATCTCTAGCTTGTATTAATTATGGATGAGGCTCTTGGTTTATGTTGCATTTTGCTTTATGCTTTCGTGACTTGGCTTATATTTGCACAGTCTTTGTGGTTGTTAATGTGGTTGTATGTACACGCTTGTGGATTTGAGCCTCATTGAGTTGTTATTGATTATGTTCACCATAAGGTCTTGGTCCGTGGATAGGGAGAGTGGGGTCTTGCATGTGTAAGACTAGGGTCTAATAGACTCCAAGAGGTTCCTAGAGAGGATGCTTAGGGTCTAGACCTGTCATGGAACCACATGAAGAGTTTATGTTTAATTTGCACGTGACAACCATAATAATTTGATTAGTTGGTTGGGTAATTAGGATTCACTTAATCAAGATAATGAATAGTTGTTGTGGCCCCACCTCATAGTCGTTGAGGAGAGACTTGAGATGAGCTTGAGAAGATCATTGTGACGATAAGCCAAACTCCCTTGATTTCTCATAGGTTGAGATGATTCCACATGTCTATTAGGGTGAGGCTTGGCCCCTTCTTTGTGAGGATATCATGTGATGACACTCTTTCCCTACATGTGTCCATGATCCTTATGCCTTGATTGTTGCTACGCCTATGAGAGTTTATTGATTTATGATTAGCCTTGTGATGTGATTTGTCTTATTGTTGTTTGGTTGTTTATCGTTTGTGGAGGTTGTGTCAAGAGTCCTTGGTTGTTAGGTGTCAGCCTAGGTCTAGAGTGTTAGTTGGAACCTTGTGTCATCTCCTAGCACAAGGGGGTGGTTCCTTATTGGTTCCACATGGTTGGGTGGTTTGATGCCTTATTCTATTGGGATGTTTTTTTGGTTGCTAGCGTGCGTGGATGTGAAATTATATCTTCTCTTCATGTGGATGGATCTTTCGAGCATAATCTATGTAGTTGAGATTGGTATCAAGTGTTTTGTATAATGAGAAAGATGTAAAAGTAGCAAAAGCTATGTATCTTCTTTCTTGAGATCATATATAATAGGTTTTGTAGTGGGTTGAGATTCATGATGAATTGTAATAGATTTCAATTGTTGTAATTGGATGCTCATTATGTATATAATTCTCGATTGGAAAGGAATTCAAATATGTAATTGGAATATCTTGTATGTATCTATGGATAGTAGTGGAAATGTTAAATGATCGTGTAATGTCTATGAGTGAAAGCACTAAATTGAAAGGACATTATTCCTTAATGTTGGTTATCTTTAGAAAGTGGATATGCATGAGTAGCTTGTAGGCATGTATGAGTAACCTTAAATGAAATGAACTAGATAGGCACTAGGTGATGCTTTATGAGGAAAGATGATATTATCATGTTAGATGGTTAAAGGGAGTTAAAAACATTTGATTGGTGCCTTAAAATGAATCGAAGAGTTAATGGGGATATGTAGGATTTGCATTCGATAGTTCATAATTCTCATGTTAGGAAGAGACTAATTGATTAGGAACTAAGTGTAATGTATGTTTATGGTATCATTGACGCGAATGTACTTATGAGATAGTGTTTATTAAGTAATGACGTTGAGATACCCTAGGGAATGATAGTATTGTTGTTCCGCTTGCATAATATGATATTATGAATGTGATTATGTTTAAGTTGTTTATGCATTCATGTAGTGTCATGATTAATGCACACGAGTAATATGTTGCATTAGATTGATGTTTTAAATTTTTTTTCTCTATTTGTTAATTAGATTAGTTGTTTTCTCTAGGGTATTTTGGCGGGCATTACACCTTCATTTATTTTTTCTTCTCTGTCCATCTTGTTCCTTCATTTTTTCTCTCCTCTCTCCATCTTGTTCACTCTTCATATTTTTTTCTCCATTTTCTTCTTTCCAAATTTGTATGTCTGAAATACTATTTGACAAGTTAAAGAAAAAAATAAAATTGATTTGTTTTACAATATTTTCTATACTTCTAATCACATTATTAAATTATTTGTGTCCAATGTTAAACCCTATAGTTGTGTTATGAGTGGTTTGACATATATATGAATATGTATATTTATAAAATTTATAAATTGTTTTCTTTAAATTTAAAATAGAAAATAAAATAAATTAAAAACATGATTTAGAGTTAATATTTTTTCAAATTGATTATAATAAGTGCATGTTTATAAATATTTGTAATTATAAAATTTAGTAAAAGAACTTAATTCTATTCTTATTATAAGGATTATCCATGAAGAAGTTATAGCTAAATAATTTGTTTCATTATTAAAAGTGATTATCCATTCATAATTTATTTAGTTAGTGATTTTATTTCTATTTATAAGTCCTGAAACTTGCTAGTCCATCATAAAATATAAAAAGTAAAGCTACAACAAACTTAACTTCAACCAATGAAGGAACATGAAGTAAATGAAATTAACAAGATTATACCTTCTATGGTTTACACCTCATTGTGTCATAACTCCATTGTTCCTGGTTGTAGATGATTTGCTCTCAGACAAACACTGGTAGCTTCCAAAATGGCATATGAAGAATGGACCGATAGTTAACTGATACTATGATATGCATATGCAAATGATTTAAGCTATGATAAATATTTTAAAATTGCTATTTGCTTCAAACTCAAACTCACAGATGCAAGATAAAAACTCCTAGAATGACTATAAGATTAGCTATTAGTTTCAAAATGGTTTATGAGACCTCTTTTTATAGATTTTTGAGTGCACGAGCTTAGGTGGCAGAGATCAACGGTCATGATCAAATCTTGCAAATTGGATGGCTATAAGTAAGAGGTTGAAGGTTGAGAGAAAGGAGGAAGAAGAAGACAAGTGTTACTTATCTCACATTGACTGAGTTGACGACTTGAGAGGATATATGATAGTTGGAGAAGATGTAGGTCTTGAGAAGACAAGTGGACTCAAGTCCTCCTAAGATATAGGGATGTTAGAGAGAATATAGAAGGTTAGAAAATATGTATACGTACATACTATTTCATTTATTTTGGAAGTTGGAGATAAGTGGCTAATAAATTATTTAATTTAATTTGATTTTGTTGAATTGATTTAGCCACATGATGAATGAGTTGGCAAAGTGGAGATGACATGAAGATGGAAAGGTGAGTTGGAAATATAATTAAATAATTAAGAAATTATTTAATTAATGAGACTATAGGATAGTAGATAAAGGAATAATTAAATATTAGATATTTAATTAATTGATTAGAAGAAAAGGATATAACGAATTAATTGATAAAATGTTTCAATTTAATTAATAATAGAAGAATATAAAATAAATTAAATAAATTAATCTTTTCAAATTAACTATTTAATTGCTCATAGCCAATTTTATGTGTGTACATTTTGCCCCTCTTTGAAATGATGTTGAGACAACATTGTTTTAAAGATTAAATCAAGTCTCGATAATGTGCCTGACAAAGATAAAAATCTTGATTGTGTACCCCCTCGGGAGATTAATCGTGAAATTATTGAAAAATTTGGATGAACGATTAATTTCATGATAATTGATTTGAAAAAAAACAAAAAAATCCCTCTATTAAATTCATTTTGGAAAAATAAATAAAATTGTGCCACTTAAAAAGCATTAATTACCCCTTCAAAAGGTAATAAAATAACCTAGGTTAATTTTATTCTCAATTGCATTCTTGTCAGCTTTTGGAGTGAAATAAATTGGTGTGCTGAGCTAGCAAAATGGTGATCCCATTCGAGAACCATCGATTTGAGCGCGTTCGACGTTTATAGAGACTTCCTAAGCACGAGCCATCGGTGAGTAACCTATCCCAAGCTTGTTTTTAGTTTTTTTCGTACAAATTTTCATGATTTTCGGCACGTGTTAGGGCTATTATTAAAATTTCAATTTTCGGCATTTTGGTTTAGCGCATCTGCATTGTAGGTTAGCGCTTATGTTAAGAATTTTCTCGCTTTTGTTTGTTTAGCGCTTTTGTGTTGTCTATTCTCGCCTTTGTCTTGAATGTTAGTGCATCTAACAAGTCAGTGCTTTTGTTTTATGTGTTCACGAATATATGAGTTATGTTAGCACTTTTAACTGTTTTCACGCTTTTACTCTGTGTGTTAGCGCATTCGTGATATAGGTTAACGCATTTGTATGATTTAGCGTTTGTCTTTAATATAATAGCACTTTTGTTCAGGAAGACAATGCATTTGTTGAGTTTTTTGAACTTTTATGATTTTTGCAATGTTTAAATGGAAGCTGATGAATCTGTTTGGATCTTGTGATGTGCTAATTTGATAGATAAGTATTTAATTGATGTCTAATTGATAGAGAATTTGAAAAATTTGATCGATAGGACAAATGATAGATTGATTTGATAGCTCTAAGAGGCCAATTCAATCTTTGATGAAAAGCGTGATAGAGTTTGATTGAACTCATTGATTAATAGAAAACCATAATTGATAGTTTTACGTTTGTTTTGATAGCCTGATTTGCTTGGTAGAAAAGATTTTATCGATTGTTGATGTGATTGATCGTTTGATTGATAGATTGATTTGACTAGTGATCTCTTAGATTTGATAGATAGATGTTTGATAGAGATCAAATTCTCTTGTTAAACAGGAGAAACTCGATGTTCTTCAGTGTCGAGAGAAATTCCCGACCATGTATCATCTAGTTCCAGAGCTGACACAGGCTGAGATTAGACACATAGATGCATGTGGATTACTCTACTGTATATGCCTATTATCATGCATAACAGGGGTCTCTTGACTGCATTAGGTGAGAGATGGCATATCAAGAACAACACTTTTCACCTTCCCACTGGTGAGATTAGTGTGACGCTTGAGGATGTCTACAAGATTTTGCACATCCCCATTACTGGTGAGCTAGTCTAGTATAATTACCAAGATCTTGGAGGGATAGAGACTTGCAGAGCTGTGTTCGGTGATGAGAGTATTGATAGAGGAGAGATTCGATGGGAGGATATGATTATGTACTACGAGACTCTCCCAACGATTCTTGCAGGTTTGATTGGTGGATTCATGTGGACCCTGATAGGAGATCTCGAGGTTTTGCTGTTGGGTGGGGTGGGATCTTACAGAGCATGATGCAACATCAGACTCGTTATGCTTGGGGTGTTTGTATGCTGGGGTGTTTGTATCATGATCTTCATTAGATTGTCTATGATGACTATGCTAGTCTATCTACTGGATGCATACTTCTATAGGTCTGGTGCTGGGAGCACATTGCTATTACCCGACCTATTCATCATAGAGTTCGCGGTGATGGACAACCATATGTCTATTTATATAGAGGTATCCTTACTCAACCGAAGCTGGGTAAGATGGAGTATTGGCATTGGGTTCTGGATTCAATGGATACCGTCATTTGGAGACCTTATATTGACTGTGAGCCCTGGATGGAGGACACACAAACTTTACCATTGATTTTGTAGAGTAGGTACTTGATTGGTCGCACCCCATACATTGTTGAGCGATAGTTATTTGGTCGCTTTTTGAGATAGTTTAGGATTATTCAGCACATGCCTTCTAGTGTCGCCATGTATGCACGACGATACAAGGATAAGCGAGATTGGGGCCCTTATCTTTTGAGATACCACATGCAGAGTTTTTGGCTGCTCCTATGGTTGCATATGATTTGAGATTACACATTTTGGATGCTAGGGTCACAGTGGATTACGTACAGTATATGCTTGCACACCTTTTTCCTTGCATCATTGATCCAACAGACCCTCCTCCCAGCTCAGGAGATGATGAGGATGATTCAGATGATCTTGTTGCTAGGTGACAGAGACAGAGGCGAGAGCTTAGAGCTGCTAGATAGGCCGGAGGAGATGAAGGCGATGAGGGAGGAGATGGAGGTGGGAGACATGGATGGAGGGGAGGCCGATTGAGAGTCTGAGGAGGACCTTTTGGACTAGTTGGCAAGATTGGGAGACCACTTCCCATGGCAGGGAGAGAGGCAGACAGGGTTGGGAGGGTAGGAGGAGTACTTCCTCCAACAGGCAGGGATGCAGGATAGATTGGTCGGGATACATGCAGACGAGGGATGAGAGAAACAAGAGGATTGCCCTGTCCCAGACTAGGCAGGAGTAGAGGATTGGACAAGGGCCGAGGGAGAAACATTGATTTTGGTCAGATTCGTTCAGATTCTAGGGTGATTATATCTAAGGGTGGTTGGGATGAGGGAGAGGAGGACTTAGAGGATCATGTTACTCTCATTAGGCGACAGATCTTGAGAGCTACCCGGGTGGAGACTCTAGTAGGTGAAGAGGCAGGTGGGGATGAAGGGATATGGGATATACCTCAGAAGGATGTGCCACAACAGGAGAGCTTAGATGATCTCAGAGAACAGATAGAGTAGCTGAGGGCACAGGTCCAAACACTCATGATTGAGAGAGACAAAGCTGTGAGGAGACAACAAGATACTCAAACTTTTCTTGATCATATTCAACAGGTTGGATCTGGTACTCTCTCAGTTGATACTGTCAGAGAACTGTATCAGGCTAGGAAGGAGACATCATACTGGTGTTGACGATATGAGGATTTAGTCTCAGAGAACCAGAGAGTAGGGAGTTATCAGATTACTCCTGTTTCCGACAGGATGGATACTAGCAATAGTGGGGTTATAGGACCTCCTCAGAGAAGTAGGGATCGAGGTGCACAACTGTCTGGGGGATCATCTCATCCACAACCACAAAGATGGACAAAGTCAGGTGGTAGTGGCATAGGACAACCTTGATTTGTAGACTTGATTTATATTGATGAGGCATTGCATTTTATTATTGATTTGATGTCATTGTATACTTGGACTTTTATTGTTTTATGATGATCTATATGCAGACATGGACTCTATATGATGCTGATGATTCATGATTTATTATGCATGCTACTTTATATGATGATGACTTATATGCATTGATATACAATATTACATGGATTATGCTCTATTGACCTATATATATATGTAGTGATAAGATGGATGATGTGATGATGATCTTTTCTTTCCTTTATTTTCATGATGATGATGTTCTATATGATGCAATGATGATGCAATGAAAATGCATTTAATTTTTTTGATTTTACTGATCATGGATGCAAATGAAATTAATTCTATAATGCTTTAAATGATGCAAATGCAATGATCTATATGAGAATGCTTCTAATGATAAATGAATGCAAATGAATATTGATTTCTATACTTTTGATGTGTATGTATATGATGAAATGATTTTGTGAAATGTATGTAGTATAAAATTTGATGATTGTGAATGCAAATGATGATTATGGATGTAAATTCTTATAATACTATCTTAAATGAAATGCTTGATTAAACTAATGGGATGAATGCCTATATGATAATGCATATGTTATATCAATGAGATGATAGTATAATAATTATAGATGTGATGTTATGATTGCAATGGAATGCTTATAATGATACGATAAATGATTCTAAGTGCAAAGATGCAATTAAAAGACCTTAATGGATAAAATAAACTACAATGATAATGATCCTAATGCAAAAAATAATGATATAATACACACGACCAATGAAATGTATTTAATGCAAACTAAGGAAATGTAAATGATTATGATTGAATGCAAACTAATGAAATGAATGATAATGATTAATATGCAAACCTAATGATTCTAAAGATAAATGAACCTAAATGGATCAAATGCAAATTGTTTTTGTTATCCAAGTATACTCAATCTTTATTTATTAACGTTGATCTCTGAATGGAATGAAATGCTTATAATGCAACTGACAATGAATTCTTATAATGCAGATGAATAATGAGCTAATCTAAAACAATCTAACTAAAATGATACTTCCATTCTTCATATGTTGTCTTATAACAGTGCTTGATTTCATCATTGAGCTTTTAAAATGTTGTAAGAAAATACAAGCAACTTGACATAATGATTCAAGCTGACCTGAGTATTTCTTATATGGATTTTGATATAGCAAGTTTATACAAGCAACTTGATATGATGAATCAAGTTGACCTGAGTATTTCTTGCAGAACAGACAAGGATTATGCCTTTTCATGGATGACTCGGAAAATCCTCCTTGATCATTTACTGATCATATCCTTAGACAAGTACATACCTTAATAAGAAATAAACCACAGACAACAAACAAAGAAAATAATCATGCCCCATCATAGCTTTTCTAGTCATGGACATCCTTGAGTCGCATAGTTTACATAATTAGCAAAAATCAAGATATAAACATTGAATCTTGTATGTCATACATATGTTGTCATGGTCATTAACTAATATAATCAACTTGATGAATAATCATTGATAATCCTTCATTACTTGCTGGTTGATTCCTTATATTATGAGTTTCAATATTCAGTTTGTTACAAATGCCTTGATCTTCATTGCCTTGTTGCTCGTTATCTGTTTCAAAACCCTAGGTGTTTTTGTTTTTCTAAGTTTTTCGAATGTTTTGGATTTTCAAAGATTTAAAAGATTACCTTAGCAAAAGGATTTAGGATTTTTCCCCTAGCGGAAACAAATTTTATTACAGATGTATGAAAAATGATCAAAATCCAAGCCATGGCAAGATATAATGCAGATATGATTGATAAAATCCAAGACAGTGACTATACTAAGTATGTAAAAGATTGATAATTGTTGGTAAGCTGCATATTTCCTGCTAATGGTTCAGAGCAATGAATGCGAAATATGAAATGGATAGACTAGGATTGATGAAAGCGATAGATGCAAAATAGGATGGATAGGTGCGCTAGGATGGATAGATGCGCAAAGCGATCTCATAGATGAAAGAACTCACTTTTAGATAGCGACTGTTTACCAGGTTTTCACTATCTAAATTTATTGCATTTTTTTCATATTTGATTTTTTTTTTTTTTTTGTTTTCATTGTTTTATGTTTTTTAGGGATTTTATGTTTTTCTGATTTTTACTAATTTCTTTAGGACTTTATATGTTTTTTTTTAACTGATTTTTCCAGGACTTTATATCTCAAGCATAGAACTTCTTGAGATGGATAGAATTGATGGGCTCATCAAACCAATCACCTTCAAGTGTAGATAACTTGTATGCTCCTGAGCCATATGCTGCTACTATAACTGTAGGATTTTGCCAAGATCAAGGGCACAATGAAAAGCATAAAAGAGACAATAGAATGACAAGAACAAACTGTATTTTTGTAAAGCGGAAAATCGCGATCGAACCCTAGTTGCTCTCCCCTCTTCCAACTCCGAGGAGAGAGAAGGGAGATTCACTAGGGTTGATGGTTTTCACTTAGGGGAGAGACTTTACATTCAAAAGAGGGGTTGAAACCCACAAGATCCAATCCCACACAATGCAAGATTGGATGCTAAATGTGTTTCAAGGGGTTAAGACAGCAAGACTACCCTCTTTTGTAAAGAATGTGCATAGAAGAATTAAGCTATGAATGCATAGAAAGTGATAAAGATTCGCTTATAAACTGAGATAGGGATATAGGATGAAGCTGCGGACCTGGAATTAGCAGTAGAATGTCGATACGGCGCTGTCCTGCAAATTTGAGCAAAAGTTGTCGGGACGATGGCGCCCTGTGCTACGGTCCTCCGAAAAATCCGTGAAACGAAGGGGGATCTGTTCATCTCTGCACAAGGATTCCAGATCTTCAATTTCAGCCGCGTACCTGCAACCTACACACAGAAAAGCGAAGACGATTGGGGGGTTAGGGATTAGGGGTTTGCCTTTAGGTCAAACCCCGGTTTTGGAATTAACCAAGAAATGAGCAAGTGCTGTAAATGTAAATGACTGTAAAACAAGTACTAATACCTTGTTCTAAGGATGTTTGTATCCTTATGTGTGAAGGTATAGATGTTGTATGTTGTTGTAATATGTTGTAAGTGATCTCCTCTTCAATGGTTGAATCCTTGTCTTGAATGCAACACTTAGCCTTGAATGGAGACTTAGAAGGAATGCTTGAATGTTTGAATGCTTGAATGCTTGAGTATAGTTTCCACGCCTTGTACACATATGTCCTTCTTCTTTTTCGACCTCCTTAAATGGGAGAGGAAAAGTAGTTTTTATACTTGTCATTTAGGGCTGATAGACTGATTTTCCCGACCTTAGGCCGACCAGGAAAGATAATTTCCAAATTGCAAACATAAAGACCCGAGACCCCTTAGGAGACCGGGCCCAAAATAGGACCCAGGGACCAGGGCGCTGGGCGCCCTAGTCTTGAAGGACCAGGGCGTTGGGCGCTCTGGTCCCACCTCCCGGGACAGCAGGGTGCAAGGAGGTTCAGGCCAGGGTGCTTGAAAAATGCAGTTTTCAGTGTCATAATCAGGTTTCGGGGTCTCCATTCAGGTTGCGTGTTGTGTTGCCATCGTGAAGACCGAAATGCAGTCGAAATTGCAAGTGTCGCAATTTTAGGACGCTACATTTAGCCCCCACTTTAGCGGGAGTATGTATGCTCATACTTCCGGTAAAGTACAAGGAAACAACATTGAAAGACTTTCACCACGTCAAGGAGGCAAGATACACCAAGCCCCCAGTGGACTAAGGATCTTACGACTTCGATTGACAAAGTAAAAGGGAAGATCACGAGGGAGAACCATGACTGTCAGTAGTAAGGTTCCCTCACTATGAGTCATGCAAGAAAGATATCAAAAATTTTCAAGGCAAGGCTAAATTTGTCAAGAAATTTTCAAGTATCTTGAAAAGATATGAACGGGATGTATGCCTCCCTACGTTAAAGCGATCGCACACGCCTCACCGGGGGTGATTGCTTTAAGGTAGTGATACATATAAGAAATGAGAAAGGAAAGGAGCACGTTATCACAAGGATTTAGCCCCCAAGTGTGAGATAAACCCAAGGATAATAGACACAAAACACAAAGCACGAGGTGACTTCGCTTTCCTTGGGGTCAGTATGCTGTATGATTATTCATGTATATCATATGTATGTATGCATAATTGTTCTTCATTCCCCAATCAAGGAAGGTCACCTAGAAGAAGGGAACACATGTGTCTTTTGAGTCAACATGAGAGAGATCGAGAGACCTTAATGCTTTGCATCGTCCTCAAGTAGACAACACTAAGGACGACAAATAGAAGAATGAGAATAACATATAGAAGAAGTAACAAAAGAGAGGAGGAGAGAATTTGCTATGCTAATGTAACTAGTCTAGCACGTCATCTACCCCCCGATCTTGGTGATCAATGTTTCGGGAAGGCAGGGAACACGCTAGAGGAAGAACATCCACCACAGCAGATGGAGCTATCACAAGATCCAAACAAGGGCTATGTTCATATCCCAAGCCGCGGTGTTCTTGTCTAGGAGCTAGGATAAGTGCTTTAGAAAATTCATTAGATAAATGGCTATCAACATCAACAAGTTCATATTCACTATCAGAATGAACAGGAGAAGTAGCATTTGCATCATGAATAACATTTTCATCTATATCATCATCAAGATTTATAAAAATAGGATCTTTAACTCGCACAGGATCAAGACCATCATGCATCTTATGTTTAGGAGATTTAGGCTCAATGTCCGGCTGAGGAGAAAATGGAATAATGCTTGTTGAAGGTGTTTTTGGAGATTGTAAAGTTTGAGAAGCAGCTGCTTGAGCTCTAAGACGACGCTTTCGTCGGCGTTCACGTGCAGAACGATTTCGTCGAGTCTTAGTAGGAAGATTAGGAGATTGAGGAGGAGGAATGTTCTCATCCTTATCACTTGGGTGTTTAGGTTGAGGTCTCTTAGGCTGGATAATAGGAGAAGACGAAGGTCTCTTCTCTCTATAAAAGGAAGGAGGAGGAACTGCTCCATATAAAGGAGGAATTTTTGGTTTAGGAAGGAGACCAAGTCCATCATGACGAGGAGGGATAGGTCTACTTTTAGGAAGTTTATTAGGTATAGACATAGTCACATCCATAGGGACGGGTTGGGAATCTTCTTGAGGAAAGACATTAGTTTTATCTTTCAAAGGAAGAACTTCCTTCTCAAGAATGATAGGAATATCAAGTTTAGGTGTTCTAGGTTCACTTAGAGATAGGATCATATCTGTTTTCCACTTTTGATAAGATTTGAAAAAATGATCACTTCGCGGAGGAAGAGATTGGAATTGTTTAGGCCAAAAGTAATCAATAGGAACGCTAGAGGTTCTTTCAGCTGGTTTAAAGAGACTATGATTGACAGTAACAACTTCACCATTATGGGGAAATTTCAAACACTTGTGAATAGGAGAAGCAGTAGCTTTCATGGAAGATAGCCAAGGATAGCCAAGCTTCACACGAAATTGTTCGGATGAAGGAATAATAGCAAAGTTCACATCAAGAGATTTGTTATGGACCTCAATAGGCAATGTAATAGAACCAATTGCAGGAGAAGAAAATGCATCAAATAGTTTCACAATCACATCTGTTTTGTCACAAATCACTTGATTCAATTGCAAAGTAAAAAGAAATTCTTCAGTAATAACATTAATCATGCACGAAGGCTCAATAAGCACTCCACGGCAAGGTGTATTCTTGACTTTTGCAACTATGTATAAAGGACCATCAGGTGCCCTAATGGTTTCACTGGAATCAAATGTGATAGAAGGTTCTTTAGGGATTTCTTGCTGCTCTACAAAGTTAATCACATTCAGAGTCATAGACACAAGACCATCAGATGAGAGAGAGGAATCATTAGCCTCAATCGCATTAGAGGTATGAGAAGGTAATGGATCAGTGAAAATCTGAAGATTTTGATTAGGAGGAGCTACAGATGTGTTGCCTTTATCATTCACTCCAGAAACAGAGATGGTATTATTATCAATCAAATCTTGAATTTTACCCTTTAAGGAAAAACATTTTTCAGTATCATGCCCAGGCTGACGATGAAATTGACAAAAAGATTTGTTATCAAAATAAGGTGAAGTAATCTTTGCAGGATCAATTTGTCTTATAGGAGGAAGAGTAAGCACATTTTGTTCCAATAATTTATTCATAATACTATGCAATGATTCATTCAAAGGAGTATACTTTCTTTCTTTCTTGAAAAATTTAGAAATAGGAGGCACACCTGATGCTGCATTCACATTGTTGTTGATTTTGTTTTCATTGAATTTGATGGAATCTCTGTTCGGTTTAAACTTTCCAAATGGTTGTTGACTGCTATCACCCTTATCACTCGGAGCCATAGGATGTGATTGTTCCATTTGACTCACAGTCAGTTGATAATTGTGAAGAGTTGCACACAACTGTTGGAAAGAAGTAAACTCAGAAAACAAAAGTTTGTCTCGAATATCGTTTTGTAAATTAGAAATAAAGATTCTTTGAATATCATTGTCAGGCACTGGAAAAGAAATTTGAGCATACAAATGCTTATATCTACCAATGAAATCAGTCACTTTTTCTTTAACACCTTGTTTACAATGCATTAAATCAATCAAAGTAACTTTAGGACTTATATTGTTTTGAAATTGTTGAATGAAAGCATTTGCAAGTTGTTCAAAAGAAGTAATAGAATAGGAAGGCAACGAGCAATACCATTGTAGGGCTTTGTCTCTTAATGTTCTAGTGAATAGTTTTGCAAGCAACCTTTGGTCATAAGCAAAATCAGTACATATTGTTTGAAAGGTCTTAACATGTGTTAGAGGATCACCCTTACCATTATAAAGCTCCAAATGCGGAATTTCAACATGTTTAGGGGGAATAGCTCGAACAATGTCAAGAGAAAGTGGGCTCGCAACATCAAATGTGGGCACACTAAACTTAGATTGATTCATAGAGGCAATTTGTTGCTGTAAAGAGGAGACAGTTTGTGCAAGATTGTTAATGGTCGCTTCAGTCGAAGAATTCATATTAGATGTGTTAGATTGTGATGGAGGTGTTATGTTATTGAAAGAAGGTAGAGAGTAAGGTGGTGGGACACTATGATAGTTAGTCATAGGAGATGATTGGACAGGAGGAACACTACAAGGAGGAATGGAATGGTTAAACGAATTGCCCCCTTGCGTCATGTTCATTTGTGGAGATATAATAGGGACATTCATTGAAGAAATGAATGAAGAAATCGGATTAAATGAAGGAAGAGGGTTAATTGAAGAAGAAGGGTTGCTCCCATGACTGGTGATCACAGGAGGAATGTCTTGTGTAGAAGTAGCCATTATGTTTGATGTAAAGGTAGGTATGCTAGCAATAGAAGTCATCAAAGGAATAGAATGATTGACTTGAGTAGGAGGTTGTGTATAACCCGAATTTTCAGCACAACTCTTCATAGGCATCACATTCGAATCCACAATGTGTGCAATACCACGCAAAATATCAATTCCATTCTTATCACTTTGAAGCATAAGTTTTAGACCCTCAATTAAAGGAAGAGCTTGACTATCAGGGTATTCTTGAGACATCCACTGTCGAAAATTGTCAAATTGGTTATCCAATTTCGAAAGTTGTTCTACAGAAACCTCATGGAGAGCTTCTTCATCATTAGGAGGATTAGAGGAATTACCCATGTCTTCGTTAAAAAGGCTATTCAAATTAGGTTCCATCTCCTCAATAGTTAAACCTTGGAAGGATTTAATTCTAAGGCTTCGCCTAACGGGAATAGTGTAAGTAGGGCTTATTGTTGTAAAACTCATGCACTAGAGAGAGAGAGAAAGTTTTGAATTTAGAGGTAGCAATTTTCAGTAAAATCAGCCAATCTTCTGGATTTAAGCTGTTAAATGCAATCACGACAGTCTCCCGAAATTTCGAAAAAAATGTCCGGGACCGTGGCGCTCAGAGTGCAACACGGTCCTTGCAACTTTTTCCGAATTTTGCAGGGATGAAAGGTATGATGATTTTAGAGCTAATCTGAAAAAATTGAGTGATTTTATGATCTGTAGATAGGCCAAATTAAAGTTGCAATCTCGAAATTGAACCCTACCAAGATTGTCGAAAAATGCAAAAATTTGAATTTTGAAAAAGAGAGGGAAACTGAAATTTTGAATGTTATGATTTTAGAGGGAATGCCAAGAGCAATGCAAACTTTGAAATTTAAAAATTGACTCAATTTCACGCAAAATTCAATTTTGAAAGCGGAAATTGAAGTTGTTGTAATTAAGCACTTAATTTCAAAAGTCACAAATTGTAAGAATTTGAATAAAGCACTAAAATTTCGAATGAATGCAAACACACTTTTCAGATTTAGGACAGTAAGAACACAATTTTGACACAAAATTTCAGTTTCAATGATTTTTGAATGTTTAGAAGCCTTAATCCAAGCAATCACAAGACCAACTTTGACTGTAATTTTGAAAGTGTTAGATTTGATAAAATCAACCAAAATTCTGGATTTTAGCAGGAAAATACAGTAAGATCTAGCTCCCGAAATTTCGGAAAAAATGTCGGGGACGATGGCGCTCGGCGCCACGGTCCTCGCAACTTTTTTCCAAATTTTCAGGGATGAAAGATATTGTAATTTTATTGCGGAATCCAAAGTTACAGCTGATTTGGAGATGTTTAGATTAGTGAAATTGTCGGACAAAGGTTGAATCAAGAGGGTTTAAAAAATTAGGGTTTTGACTCTTAACCACTTAATTTTAAAAATTAAAGCACAAATATGAATTGATAATTTGTAATAGAAGGGCAGATCTGAAACAAGCATTAATAATTAAACACTTCACAAGTTTAATTACTTAAAAAGAAAATTTAGGGTTTTTATGCAATTAACCTCTAAAATTTTGCAAAAGATCAAACATGGAAATGTAATCAAGGAATCCAATTTTCAGATCTAATCATAAATAATCAGAAAGGATGTTCACGTCGGATTCACCAAAATGTAAAGCGGAAAATCGCGATCGTACCCTAGTTGCTCTCCCTTCTTCCAACTCCGAGGAGAGAGAAGGGAGATTCACTAGGGTTGATGGTTTTCACTTAGGGGAGAGACTTTACATTCAAAAGAGGGGTTGAAACCCACAAGATCCAATCCCACACAATGCAAGATTGGATGCTAAATGTGTTTCAAGGGGTTAAGATAGCAAGACTACCCTCTTTTGTAAAGAATGTGCATAGAAGAATTAAGCTATGAATGCATAGAAAGTGATAAAGATTCGCTTATAAACTGAGATAGGGATATAGGATGAAGCTGCGGACCTGGAATTAGCAGTAGAATGTCGATACGGCGCTGTCCTGCAAATTTGAGCAAAAGTTGTCGGGACGATGGCGCCCGGCGCCACGGTCCTCCGAAAAATCCGCGAAACGAAGGGGGATCTGTTCGTCTCTGCACAAGGATTCCAGATCTTCAATTTCAGCCGCGTACCTGCAACCTACACACAGAAAAGCGAAGACGATTGGGGGGTTAGGGATTAGGGGTTTGCCTTTAGGTCAAACCCCGGTTTTGGAATTAACCAAGAAATGAGAAAGTGCTGTAAATGTAAATGACTGTAAAACAAGTACTAATACCTTGTTCTAAGGATGTTTGTATCCTTATGTGCGAAGGTATAGATGTTGTATGTTGTTGTAATATGTTGTAAGTGATCTCCTCTTCAATGGTTGAATCCTTGTCTTGAATGCAACACTTAGCCTTGAATGGAGACTTAGAAGGAATGCTTGAATGTTTGAATGCTTGAATGCTTGAGTATAGTTTCCACGCCTTGTACACATATGTCCTTCTTCTTTTTCGACCTCCTCAAATGGGAGAGGAAAAGTAGTTTTTATACTTGTCATTTAGGGCTGATAGACTGATTTTCCCGACCTTAGGCCGACCAGGAAAGATAATTTCCAAATTGCAAACATAAAGACCCGAGACCCCTTAGGAGACCGGGCCCAAAATAGGACCCAGGGACCAGGGCGCTGGGCGCCCTAGTCCTGAAGGACCACGGCGCTGGGCGCTCTGGTCCCACCTCCCGGGACAGCAGGGTGCAAGGAGGTTCAGGCCAGGGTGCTTGAAAAATGCAGTTTTCAGTGTCATAATCAGGTTTCGGGGTCTCCATTCAGGTTGCGTGTTGCATCGCCATCGTGAAGACCGAAATGCAGTCGAAATTGCAAGTGTCGCAATTTTAGGACGCTACAATTCTCATCAATATGCAAAATGATCAACTGGATTAACCAATACAATGAATAGAGGCCTGCTTATATAGGCAAGGCCATATGGATGTATGAGCACACAAATATGACATGTGGCTCAATGAGAAACAAGGGTAGGTAAGAAATACTAAGGGTAGGTAGGAGAAATAATATAATATTCCACAAGAGGTGGATGACCCACTGAATGTGGAGTGTAACAACAAAATAAGACCACAAAAGGTGGAATTTCTCCTACAAGCTCTATCCCTATGTGCACACTTCCCTAAGTGTCTCAAATCCAAACTACGAAGAGATGCATTATCCTAAGTTAAGTTAAGTAAGTGTAATAATATCCAAAATGAATATTTATTTACACCAACACCCCCCCTTAAGTGCAACTTAGGCGAATGAAGACTCAAGTCAATAATGCAAGATGGGTCCCGGCTACGAGGCCATGATAGGTACCCATGTACAATATGCAAATGCAAGCAAAACTATGCAGTGCAATCTCTCACAAACAGAGAAAGGGAGAAAACCCAGTGGGAAAAAAACTCCCCCCCAAAAGAGAGATGAATGTACAAAAGACTCTCAAAGAAGAAGGACAAAACCTCAAAGAGGAAAAAGTCCCCCCCATAAGAGAGGAAGGAGAAGTCAGCTGACCCCCCCTAATGACACATCCCGCACCCCCAAGAGAGCTCGCAACTGCTGGAACTTACTCTCGGTGAAAGGTTTGGTGAATATGTCAGCAACTTGCTCTGTTGTAGGACAATACTGCAAATCAATGACCTGCTCCTGGATGAGCTCTCAGATATAGTGCATATGAATCTCGATGTGTTTGGTCCGCTGGTGTTGGACCGCGTTCTTCAAGATCGCAATAGCACTCTGATTGTCGCAATGTAGAACTGTCGGCCGTGGAGTGGTGAAAGCAAACTTTGTGAGAAGCTGCTGGAGCCAAATAGTCTCAGTCGCTGCGTTAACAGCACCTCGATACTCAACCTCAGTCGAAGAGAGAGCAATAGCATGTTGCTTCTTGCTCTGCCAACAAATGGGGCCCGAACCAAGGTGAAAACTATAACCAGAAGTAGACTTACAATCAACTAGACCGCCAGCCCAATCGAAGTCTGTGTAACCAACCAAGCGAAGTCCTGTGCCTGCTGCATAGTGAATCCCATAGTGATGTGTACCCTGGATGTAATGAAGGATGTGTTTGGCGGCTTTCCAATGAAGCTCATGTGGTTCCTGCATGAAGCGGGAAACCATGCCAACTGCAAATGAAATATCAGGGCGTGTATGAGTCAAGTAGATGAGACTACCCACAAGCTGACGATACAAAGTGGCATCAACTAGTGGAGAAGAACACTGAGCCTCAAGCTTGACTCCTGAAAGAAAGGGAGTCGGGGCAGGCTTACAATTGGCCGTATGAAAGCGTGCAAGTAGATCAAGAGCATACTTGGGCTGCGATAGTGTAATCCCGGAAGGTGACTGTGAAATCTCTATCCCGAGAAAGTAGTGCAAAAGACCCAAGTCAGTCATAGCAAATCTGTCATGCAAAGCAGATTTGACCCTGCTAATGATGGATGAAGTACTCCCTGTAATGATCAAGTCATCAACATAGAGCACAAGTATCAAGTGAGAGTCATCCTGTCTCAAAATGTAGACATTCGGATCGGAATGACACCTGGTGAACCCTGCGGAGAGAAGAAAGGAATCCATCTTGGCGTACCAAGCCCTGGGGGCCTGCTTAAGGCCATAGAGAGATTTCCTTAGTCTGCAAACCAAGGAAGTATCCTGGATGAAACCCTGTGGCTGCTCCATATAAATCTCCTCATCAAGATCACCATGAAGAAAAACACTCTTCACATCCATCTGATGTACAACCCAACCATGAGTTGCAGCAATAGCAAGTGTCAAACGAATGGAGTTCATCTTGGCTACGGGTGCAAAGGTCTTAGTATAGTCAACACCTGCAACCTGCGAGAAACCTTTCGCAACAAGCCGAGCCTTATATTTATCCACACTACCATCCGCTGCAAACTTGGTCCGATAGATCCACTTACATCGAACCATATTTCTCCCGTTAGGGAGATGGACTAGATCCCATGTGTTGTTCCTCATCAAGGAACTATACTCTTCCTCCATAGCTTGGTCCCACTCAAGAACCCCTGATGCTTCCCTAAATGTCTGTGAATCGGAAGCGGTAGCAATGAATGCATGTGGAAGATCCTGATGTTGTGATCGAGTTCTCCATGTGTCTGAAGGATCCCCAACAAGAGAACCCGCGGACTCAAGTGTCTGTCGAGCCCAACGAGGTCTAGGTGGAGGTGGAGAACGAGGCTCCTCAACTGCATGTGGACCCTGCGGAGGTGTAACCCTGCGAGTCGGAGTTGAGGGAGTCTCATCATCTGAATCACTAACATCACTATCCACAATGGAGGAAGGTGGAGGAGGTAGAGAGGCTAAGCTAGGAGAGCTTTCCTCAAAGTGAACACTCCTCTCAATGAATACCTCATGTGTCTCTGGATCTATCAATCTGTATGCCTTAACACCCTCAGGATATCCAACAAATATGCAAGGCCGACTCTGAGGTTCCAATGCCTTGCGTTTCTGCGGAGGTATGCGAGCCCATGCTGGACACCCAAAGACTCTGAAATGTCTCACAATCAGTTTCCTACCAGCCCAAGCTTCAAAAGGAGTAATACCTTGCAAAGCTTTGTGAGGAACCTGATTCTGGATGTGTGTGGCACAACTGATAGCCTCTGCCCAAAAGGTGGGATCAAGAGAACGTGCATGTATCATACAACTAGCCATTTCTTTGAGAGTTCTATTCTTGCGTTCTGCAACTCCATTCTGCTGTGGAGTGTATGCTATAGAATGCTGAAGATCAATCCCCTCAAATGTACAAAAATCCTCAAGTCTTTTGTTCACATATTCCCTTCCATTATCTGTGCGAAGAATCTTGACCACTTTCCCTAATTGCTTCTCCACACGAGTCTTGAAGTCCTGAAATCTGTCAAATACTTCACTCTTATGAATGAGAAAGTAGACCCAAGTGAAGTGGGAGTAGTCATCAATGAAGGTGAGAACATAGTGGGCCTTACTAAATGAAGGTGCTGGAAATGGACCTGCTACATCGCTGTGAACAAGTTGAAGAACTTCCAAAGCTCTCCAAGCTTTCCCCTTATCAAACTTTTCCTCGGGATGCTTGCCCATGGAACAACCTGAACATACACCCTCTGAAAAACTGATTCGAGGTAGACCTGTGACCATGTCTTTAGTGCTTAGCTGCTGAAGATAGCGGTAGTTGAGGTGACCAAACCGCTCATGCCATAGCTTACTTTCTGAATTTGAATGAGTAAGCAAGGCCCTAGAAGGTGAACTTGGCACAAAGTGGGAGAATGAATAAAGCCTTGAGTTGTCATTGACTTGTCCCACTGCTACCAAGGCATCATCATCAAGTTCCTTTACCACAACTGAATCTGGTGTAAACTCAACCTTTTTTCCATTCCCATAGTGAGTGATTTGGTAGATGGAGAGAAGGTTGGTAGACAAATTAGGAACATAGAGAACATTCTCAAATGTTCCATCATCCATGTCAACTGAACCTTTCCCTTCAACCTCTACCTATGTATCATCACCTATGTAAATGTGAGGTACCTTAGATGGCTGCAATGAAGAAAACTGCTCCTTTGTAGAACCCATGTGATATGAGGCACTCGAGTCAAGTATCCATTGCTGTGAAGAACCTGTTGTAACCACAAATGCTTGCCCTTTTCCCTTAGACTGTGAGGAAGTGGAAGGAGATGAATCCTTCTTTGTGTAGGCAGATGGCAAGTTGATGTTGTTTTTCTTGAGAAGATTGGTTAACTCATCAACTTGCTTTGCATGGCATCGATTCTCATCATGACCATACTTCTTGCAATATGCACAAGTTGGTTTATCCTTCTTAGGTGGTGTCCCCTTCTTGGAAGAGGATGAAAAATCGCCTTGTGATGGAGAGGATGATTGTCCTTTTTCTTGGTGTGGCTTAGACTTGGATTGCTTCTTCTTCTTGTTGGAATCTTTTCCTTGACTTCCTTGATTCCCTTGATTAGCCACCAAAGCCTTGGACTTTGAAGACTTGAGAAACCCCATGTTCAACAACTTAGATTGTTCCAATATCAACATTTCTGTGAAAGCATCAAATGAAGGCATAACATAAGAACTCCCCACTGTCAAACGATGAGTTTGGAAGCTAGATACAAATGCTGCATATTCTGGTGCAAGCTTGTCCAACAAGTTGAATATCAACTGAGCATCCGTTTTGTCAATTCCACAATCCTTAAGCTTTGCTCTTAGCTCATTTGCTTTAGTGACATAATCTTGGATTGTATCAAAACTCTTGGGATCTAAGTTGGTGAGCTCATTGTCAATCTGGTAGCCTCTGATTTCATCAACTTGTCCATACAATTTTTGAAACATATCTCAAGCCTCTTTGATTGTTTTACACTTCTCAATGTGAAAAATGAGGTCATCTGATACATACTTGCGTAAGGTTCCAAGAGCCATGCAATTCTTTGTGAGCCATTCTAATTGAGCAATTGGATCAGCCTTAGGATCAGGTGGTGCTGTTATTGTTCCATCTATGTAGTGTGTGAGACCCTTTTTCATTAGTTTACTCCATACTTTAATTTTCCATGATGCATAATTATGTGGAGTTAAAGGTGGAAATTTATTAGAACTCATTGCAACAAGAATGGAAAGAGCGCAAAGAGAGGCACAATCACACAAGACACCCCCCCAAATTCACTCAATCAAAGAACCACCCCAAATGTGATGATTTTGGCACTTTATAAGTAGTGCGTATACAATGGGCCATTTGCAAAAAATGGCAAAGTGGACTTCTGATTTACAATTTTACAACCGCCTCAATAAGGCCAAAAGAGTCTCAAACTGATAATGCAAGAGATCTAACTAAGATCCAAGCAATTTACAAGTACCTAATAGGCCAAATAAGACCAATATCTGAAAGTACAATTTCCACTCAAAATCTCTGAAATCTGATCATAGATTCTGAAAGTAGACGAAAAAATAAGCACTTTAAAAAAAATGGTACCTGAAAAGGAGGTCGTATGAGCTCAAACGAGGCCTTTGAAGTTGCAAAATTGAGGATTGGACAGGTACAGCTGAGAGAATCCAAAAATTCCAAAAAACCTGTGCACCAAAATTAGAAAATAACCACACCACTATGAAGATCACAAAATTTTAGCCCATTTCAAAAAAAATTGCACCAAAAAAGGAGCAAAAATGAGCAAGATATGGCCTTTCAAAGTTGGACTGCAAAACTGAAAAGCCCAATGGAGAGGGGTTACAAAATTTTCAAAAAATGCTGATGTGGCGCTGATGTCAGCAAGTCACTGTGTTATATTTGACGGTCGTATGACCGTCGCAAAAACTTCGCCTCTCTGCTGACTAGGTGTTCGTACTATATGGATTGCTGACTGTGCAGTACGGATGATAACGTGGCACTATACGGACGGACTGCGTGGTGCGGGTGACGTGGCGTACGGAGGTCTGCATGTGTGTGCCGCGTGGCGGGGTCTTGGTTGTTGACTGGGTGTCTGCGTGGCGGTCGCCGGAGGTGATTGGATGGTCGCCGGAGGCGGTGGCTGGACTGGTGTCGTCGGCGGCTTGCGGAAGTCTCCGGTGGCTACGGAACGTGGAGACCGGCGGGCGAGCGGGGAGATCTGAGCGCTCGGGCGGCGGCAGGCGACGGGGACGACGAGTATAGGCGCAGGCGGCAGCAGGGAGATCGACAAGTACGGGCGGCGCCTGCAACACCTGCGACACGTAGGTACAGTGTATGGGGGGGTCTGCGGACCCCCAAACAAAAAATCTTTTTTTTTTATTTTTTTAAATTTTTCGAAAAAAAATTTGAAATTTAAAAAAAAAAAAAAATTTCGAAATCCGTACGATAATAGACAAAATGGGGAAAAAAAATTTCTCACCAAAATAGGTCGACTTTATAGTCGAAATTTATGGAAACGGCCTCCCGGATTCAACGGTGATGTCCAAATCGCTGTATGACGCCCCCAAAAAATGAAGATCCCCAAATCCGAAAATAGAAGCCTTCCACGATGTCTCCAAAAACCGATCAATGAAGCCCCAATAGCTTGATACCATGTAGGATTTTGCCAAGATCAAGGGCACAATGAAAAGCATAAAAGAGACAATAGAATGACAAGAACAAACTGTATTCTCATCAATATGCAAAATGATCAACTGGATTAACTAATACAATGAATAGAGGCCTGCTTATATAGGCAAGGCCATATGGATTTATGAACACACAAATATGACATGTGGCTCAATGAGAAACAAGGGTAGGTAAGAAATACTAAGGGTAGGTAGGAGAAATAATATAATATTCCACAAGAGGTGGATGACCCACCGAATGTGGAGTGTAACAACAAAATAAGACCACAAAAGGTGGAATTTCTCCTACAAGCTCTATCCCTATGTGCACACTTCCCTAAGTGTCTCAAATCCAAACTACGAAGAGATGCATTATCCTAAGTTAACTTAAGTAAGTGTAATAATATCCAAAATGAATATTTATTTACACCAACAATAACAAAAGGACCTAACCAGTTCGGTTCAAATTTTCCCTTCTTTTCTCGGTCTTGCTGATTCCTTGGATTCTCCCTTAGAACTAGATCCCCAATCTAAAAAATGCATGGCTTAACTTTGTGATTATAACTTCTCACCATTCTCTATTGATATGCCTTCAAATGATCTGTAGCATTTTGGCAACGTTCCTGAATCAACTGAAGTTCTTGAAATCTAGAGACTCGCTGTTCTTCTTCTGGTAGAAGACCTTTCAAGGACACTTGTAGAGAAGGTATGTTTACTTCTACCGGTAATATGGATTTTGATCCATAGATTGAGCAATATGGAGTTGCTCTCGTTGGTGTACGAATGCTAGTTCGATATTCCCATAGAGTAGGATTTAGCTGAATATGTTATTCTTTACCAGCTTCTTTGACCGTTTTCTTCAAGATTTTCAAGATTGTTTTATTTGATGCCCTAGCTTGACCATTTCCTTGTGGATATTATGGCTTAGAAAACCTATGTTGAATATGAAAGTGTTCGCATAGCTCCTTCACATCTTGATTCTTAAATGGCCTCCCATTATCAGTGATAATGGTCATAGGGACTCCATAGTGACAAATTATATAATTCAAGATGAATGATGATATTTGATTTCATGTCTCTTTCATCAAATGCACTGCTTCAATCTATTTAGTGAAATAATCCGTAGCAATCAGTATGAACTTATGTCCATTAGAAGATGAAGGATTTATTTTACCTACCAAATCAAGGCTCCATTGAGAAAATGGCCATGAACCTGCCATAGGATGCAGTTCTTGTGTTGGTGCATGGATGAGGTTCCAATGGATCTGACATTAGTAACCCAAGCGAATAAGTTTTTTGGCCAGCGTTAAACCACTTGAGTGCGTGCTACAAATACCTGTGTGGACTTTGTTAAGAACTTTCACATATTCTTCTTGTTCAAGACACCTCAATAGAGTGCTATCTAGAACTCTTGATATAAGGTATCAACAATGATAGTATAAAAAGATGATTGACAGATAAATTTTTTTTTCTAATTGTGGGATAGGTCAAGAGGAAGGATATTCTCCTTTAGGTATCGATAAGTTTGGCTATATAAGGATTGATCTGTTCCAGATATATGACAAATCATGTGGATATTCTGGGATTCAATGGTAGGATTCAAGATATCTTCCACCAGGAATTTGTAATGTTGTTGATTCTCTTGATTTTGCAAAAGAGATGCTATTGTAGCCATTGCATCTACTGCTTTGTTCTCTTTTCTTGGGATGTGAGTAAATGTTATTTCTTCAAAGTGCTTTTTAAAATCTTCAACTAGTTGTTTGTAGGACATGAGCTTGTCATCCTTAGTTTGATAATCATCATTTATTTGGTTGATTATAAGCTGTGAATCACCATAAACATGCAATTCCTTAATGTTCCATTCAATAGCCATTTTGAGCCCAATAACCAAAGCTTCATATTCTGCAGTATTGTTTGTGCATGAAAACCATAGTCTATATGATTTTGGAATTGCGTGTCCCTGAGGTGTGATGAATAGAATTCCAGCATCTGATCCATATTGTGTATAAAAGCCATCAAAGTACAACTCCCAAAATTTTGTGCTTATTGTCAAAATGTTTGCATCAAGAAATTCGATGTGCAACAATATGTCATCTTGTAAGGGTGCTTCAACCAATTGATCAACAATGATCTGTCCTTTGATAGCTTTTCAATCAACATATTCTATATCAAACTCACATAGTATCATAACCCATTTTGCAAGTCTACCTGTTAAAGTTGACTTGCTCAACAAATACTTTAGTGGATTTATTTTTGCTAGCAGTTTCACATAATGAGTCAGCATATAATGTCGCAATTTTTGAGTTGCAAATACAACTACTAGGCATGTCTTCTCAACTGATGTATAGTTCAATTCACAACCTACACGTATTTTGCTAATGTAATACACTGCTCTTTCTTTCCCTTCTTCATCATGCTGTGCTAAGAGAGCTCCTAGTGATACATTTGTTGCTAAGATGTAAAGCAACAATGGTTTCCCTTTGATTGGTGATACAAGTATTGGAGGATTAATCAAATATTCTTTGATTTGTAAAAAAGCTTCCTCACACTTTTGATCCCATTTGAATGGAACATTCTTATGTAAAAGATGAGTGAATGGATGACATCTATATGCTAATTGAGAGACAAATCTTTTGATTGATTGCAATCTTCCTTGTAGAGAATGCAATTGACTTATGTTCTTGGGTGACTCCATTTCCATGATAGCTTTGACCTTTTCTTGATCTACTTCAATTCCACGAGCTGATATAATGTACCCAAGAAGTTTTCTAGAGGTTACTTCAAATGCACATTTCTTTGGATTCAATCTTAATTGATATTGTTCAAGCCTGTCAAAGATCTTACGGGTATGTGCACAAAGATGGTGGTAAAAAAAGTGGACACCACAAAAAAAAAAATGAAAAAACAAGTAGCGCATACGCGGTTATAAAATTTGAAATCACCTTGTACGCGCTTAGGTCTATTGTTCCCGAACCTAAAAAAGGTAGCGCGTATGCGTTGCTTTTAGGAAAGTGAGCGCGTATGCGCTGCTTTTAGGAAAGTGAGTGCCTACAAACTCATAAGCCCTAAAGAACCACGTACGTGGTACCTGTCAAAAAAGTTTTAAAAAAATACTGGGTATTATTTTCCCATGACCACCGCATTTTTTTCCCATTTCCTTCATGAAATTGAGAACGAGGTGCCTCATTTCTCCTCCAGATGTTATAGATCAAGGTTATTTTTTCTTATTTTTTGTCTTTCTTTCCTGCTTATTCAACTTGTTTTATGTTTTGAATTTAATTTCGTTAATTTTGATTAGGGTTTTTTATTATTTGTTTCAAAAATCATATTTTGATAATCCACAACAAGAACAACAAAATGGACCTTTTGAAAACCCACAAGATACACCCCCAATTCCTCCTTTTGACCGCACACCTGAAGCACAGGAGCAATTGATTAATCAGCTAGGAAAAAACACGTCTAAAATAAATAGACTGATTATTAAATTGAAAACATCTGAACTTGAGCATCATAAATCCCTCACCACTAGCCTAGAAACAGTAGCTAGTGGTGCCATAGCCATTTCCACACAAATTACAAAATGGGGAAACTATAGGGATAGGTGTTGTCTATTAGGTCCCAGAGACAACTGAGAGGGCGGAGGGGGGGGGGGGGGTGTGAATCAGTTGTCCAATAAATTCAACCAAAATTAACTTAATCAAAACTTAATGCTTAATATTGGTAAACCAAACTTTATGTCGGTAGACAATTTTATCAGCTAATTGCAGTACCGGTAAATATTAATGCATGAAACAGAAAGACAATAACATCCACAACACATAACAAAAATATTTGTACGTGGAAACCTTGTAAGGGGAAAAACCACAGTGGGAAGCCTTACCCACAATCAAATGATACTACTGCAGATAGTATGTGTGTACAATATGGATTCTGCACATGCAGAAAGGCCAGCTGCCTAGAGCTCATTGCTCAATCACAAAATGAGAGTCACACTGACTACAATTGGATGGTTAAATCCAATGATAATGTACTGCATAAAATGGCATCTTCATATGCTGGATTCAGTATCGGTTTAGTTCTAATTGACTTCACAAAAACCTTCCTTCAACCTTCAAATGATGTCTATGTGTATAGCTCTGCTTATTTTCGCATATACCTTATTATAATTCCTTTTTCAATCGCCTATTAATCTCACAAATGAGATCTTACATTTATACCATAACCTAAGACCAATTGAATAGCTCGGCTCACTAAAAGATATTACAATAAAATCAATATCCGATGCATGATGTCGGCTCAAATGCATTTACAATAATAATAAATCATCTCCATAACGTGTCGTGCTGATCTGGAATAGATATGCCTGCCGGTGCATATCCTGGATCTATTTGTCGGTAACAACAAATATGCAAACCCGAATAAACAAATAACCAAATCGCCAAAACCAAGTGATCAAATAATGTCTTCGACATAACCAAGTAGTCTCCAATTCATTCCAAGTGCCGGTAAACAATATAATCTGCCGGTGAACCAAATACTGGTGATTGTGCATAAGTCTCTGACTTGTCGGTGATCATAACCAAATATCTCCAAGTGCTGATAAGTGTTGACAAGTGATGATAGGTGTTGACATCAATGACAAAACCATATCAACATATCCAAAATACCAATGATCTCCCGTTTTGGCATTGATGGCAACACAAGATGGAAAAACCATCAAAGTGCCAAAACAAAAATGCCAAAAACAAAAAACCAACAATCTCCCAAAGAGACCGTTAACCAGAAATGAAAATACAGATACAAAGAGTAATCAATCTCTCCAACAATCTCTTCCCAAAGTAACAATCTCTCCCCAAAGTAACAATCTCTCCCCCAAGGGAAATGCGTTTTTCCATATCAATCCTTCCCCCTTTGACATCAAATACCAAAGCATTACAAAAACCAGTTTCATATACAAAATACCAACTTATTATACCAACTACTCCCCCTGAGAAGTAGCTCTCCTTATCAAAGTTGGAATAAAAGATTTCTCTGTTAATTCTGTCGGTTGATGACAAACATCAATTGTCTAAGTCTCTACCGGTGGGGGTAAGACTCCAAGTTGCTCTCTGAGATATTCAAAAGTCTCCTTAGGCAAAGGTTTTGTAAAAATATTTGCAACCTGCTCTTTAGTATTCACATAAACCAATTTCACTTCTTTTGCTTCAACATTCTCTTTTAGAAAATTGAATTTGTTAGAAACATGTTTAGTCTTAGAGTGAAATACCAGGTTCTTTGATATATCAATTGCTGCCATATTATCACACTAAATAGTTATTGGTTCCTTGCACTTTACCTTTATGTCCTTCAACATTTGTTTGATCCATAATACCCATGTATAGTTAGTTGGTACTGCAACATATTCTGATTCTACTATTAATAGACTTGTACAACTCTGTTTCTTGCTCAATCATGAAATCAATCTTCTACCAAGAAAGAATGCCCCGTCGGTGGTGCTCTTTCTGTCATCTACATCTCCTGCCCAATTAGCATCCGTGTATGCACATAAATCAAAATTTTCATCTTTAGGATACCATAAACTAAGATTTGTTGTGCCTTGTAGATACCAAAAAATCCTTTTCACTGTTGATTCATGATTTTTTTTAGGATTACTTTGAAATCTTGAAACGATACATACTGCATTCATAATATCAGGTCTTGTTTGTGTCAAATACAGTAAACCTCCTATCATAGACTTGTATCTAGTCGGATTGATAGGTGTTGATTCATCCTTCAAAGCTAGTTTATCAGTTGTAGTCATAGGTGTGCTTACCGGTTTACAATTTTCCATGCCAAATTTCTTTAGTAATTCCTTCAAGTACTTTGATTGACATAGGAATATACCTTTATTAGTCTATGAGATCTGCAACCCTAAAAATAATTTTATCTCTCCAATCATAGACATTTCAAATTCTTGTTGCATTTTGTTAGAAAAGTCTTATACACAAACCATCTTCTCCTCCAAAGATTATATCATCAACAAAAAATTCAATAACCAAGATGTCATCATTAGTCACTTTGTAGTATATATTGTTGTCAACATTACCTTTACTATATCCAAGATTCAAGAGATATTTGTCCAATCTAGCATACCAAGCTCTAGGAGCTTGTTTCAATCCATATAAAGCTTTCCTTAACCTGCAAACCATGTCTTTGTTATCTGTCAAAGAAAATCCACCAGGTTGTTCAATATAAACTTCTTATTCAAGATCTCCATTCAGAAATGCACATTTAACATCCATTTGATATACTTTGTAGTTCTCGTGTGCTGCAAAAGCCAATAAAAGTCTGACTGCCTCAATTCTAGCTACCGGTGCAAAGGTTTCATTGTAATCAATTCCTTCTTTCTGTAAATATCCCTTACACACTAATCTTGCTTTGTTTCTAATCACCTTACCATCTTCATTAAATTTATTTCTGAAAACCCATTTAGTTTCATTAACATTTTTGTCTTTAGGCCGAGGAACTAATGACCAAGTGTTATTCATTTCAATTTGTTTCAATTCATCTTCCATAGCTTTAATCCAATATTTATCTTCACATGCCTCATTAATTGATGTAGGTTCAATTTGAGAAATAAGACATACCTCTTCATTTGCCAATCTTCCTCTAGTCATAACTCCTTGAAATTTGTTTCCAATTATCTGATCTTCAGAATGATTTAATCTTACATACCAGGGTGTTTTTCCTTGTTGCTATTCTTCAGTGACTGTTGAATCCTCAGATGATGCCGGTGTAACTAGATCACCATTCTGTACTGGTGTATTCACAGTAGGTTCATTTGTGACTATCTCTATTGCCGGTTCAGAGCCTGTGTACCTTGAATTTCCTCTAAATTGTTCATCAATCTTCACATTTGCACTCTCAACAATTTTTTGCAATCTCTTATTAAAACATCTATATGCCTTGCTCTTAGATAAATAACCAAGAAATATTCCTTCATTACTTCTAGGATCAAATTTTCCAATATACTCATCTCTTCTAATATAACATTTACTTCCAAATATTATGAAATATTTAAGAGTAGGAGTGTTACCAAACCACAGTTCATGAGGGGTTTTACCAGTTTCACCTCTGATGTGAACTATGTTGAATGTATAAACTATTGTATTGACCGCTTCTCTCCAGTAGATATGAGGTAGATTCGCTTCTGATATCATACTTCTGGCTACATCTAAGATAGTTCTGTTTTTCCTTTCCACAACTCCATTCTACTGGGGTGTCTGGGGTGCTGATAACTATCTTCTGATCCCATTTACTTCACAAAATGTATTAAATTCCTTAGATGTGAATTCACCTCCTTGATCTGATCTCAAACATTTGATTTTCTTACCGGTTTCATTTTCTACCATTACCTTGAATAGTTTGAATTTTCCAAATGCTTCAGATTTCTCCCTGAGAAAAATAACCCAACACATTCTAGAATAGTCATCAATGATTAGCATAAAATACCTATCTCCTTGTATACTTCTAGTTTTTGCTGGTCCACATAAATCAGTATGAATTAAATCAAGAAAATTGTTAGACTTTTCTGGAATACTCTTGAAAGTTTCTCTAACTTGCTTTTCAAATTGATATTCATTACATAGTAGATTGTGAGGTTTAACAATCTTAGGTAAATCTCTTACCGCCTTAGTTGTACTGATTTTCACAATGCAATCAAAATTTACATGACAAAGTCTCTTATGCCATAACCAACTTTCATCAATATGTGCAATCAAACATGCTTTCTCATTGTTGTTCAAATGAGAGATATTACCTCTTGTCTGATTACCGGTTGCAATTTCCAAACCGGTTCTGTTTAAGATTTTGCATTTACCATTCTTGAATTGTAACCGAAATCTTTTCTCAACTAATTGACTAACACTCAAAAGATTATGCTTCAACCTTCAACATAGTAAACAATATCAGTACTATGCTTACCATCAAAAGATATAGTACCTTTTCCTTTGATTAAACAAGCTTTATCATCTCCAAATCTTACTAAACCTCCATTGTATTCCTGAAAGGTTAAGAATTTACTCTTATCACCAGTCATGTGATGTGAACATCCTGAATCAATAATCCATTCATCCTTATCTTCAACTTTAGCTGCCAGGGCCTACTCTACCAATTGAATAGTAGGTGCCGGTTGAACTTCTGTTATAGCAACAAAAGCCCATCCATTGTCTGTCGGATCCTCATCAGAATCATCAGTAACTCCTTCATCAACATAATAACAAGATTTGTCTCTATTCTTCTTAAACTTGTATTTCTGATAGTCAGGGTTAGGCTTATATGTTCTTTTAGCTTCTTCTCTTAATCTTGCATGTCTATCAGGACATCTAGAAGCCATATGACCAATCTTATTACAGTTAAAACATTTAAAGGGTGCTTTACCCTCATACTTATTTCCAATTGGACCTTTAGATATTTTCCTTGCAAATAGTGCTTCAAGTTCTTCAAGTTCTTCATTTTCTCTCCTGCTTTCTTCAAGTTCTCTTGCATAGAAGGCTTTCCAATCAGATTTATTAGATGATGATGACGGTGTTGCAGTTGATGAGGATGCCTTGAAAGCTAGACCTATCTTAATAGTAGTAACATGACCAAATTCCTCAAGCTCAAAAGCTGAAAGTTTTCCAACCAAGGTGTCTCTAGATACTGATGTATTAGGCATTGTTCTCAATTCATTTATAGAAGTAACTCTCATTTTATATGTCGATGGCAAAGCTCTTAAAACTTTAGAAACAATCTCATCTTCACTTAAGGTTCCTCCACAACATTGTATACCCAAAACAATTTCATTTACTCTTTCCATAAAAGAAGAAATTATTTCTTCTTCTTCCATTTTCAGACTTTCATACCTGACTCGGAAGCATTCAAGTTTTGCAATTTTGATTGTGGAATCTCCTTCATTCAATGTTTCCTGTTTGTCCCAAATAGCTTTAGCAGTAGATCTGTCTGATAATCCCATGACTTGCTTATTTGATAATGCGTTCAAAAGTGCTTCTCTTGCTTTGCAATCATTTTCTTCATCTTTAGCCAAGTTAGGTGGATTAGGCTAACCTTGAGTAGTAGTATAGCCATTCTTTGTAACATCCCATATGTCCTTTCCAATGAAATTCAAACGTGTCTCTATCCTGATCTTCCATATGCCATATTTAGTTCTATCAAGTTTCAGACTGTCCTTTCTAAAATAGTTAAAAGACATTGGATCTCCTCAAGCTGTTAAACTTCTGCAAAAAGAGGACTAGGCTCTGATACCAATTGTTAGGTCCCGAAGACAACTGAGAGGGGGGGGGGGACTGAATCAATTGTCCAATAAATTCAACCAAAATTAGCTTAACGAAAACTTAATGCTTAATACCAGTAAACCAAACTTTATGCCAGTAGACAGTTTTATTAGTTAATTGCAGTACCGATAAATATTAATACATGAAATAGAAAGACAATAACATCCACAACACATAACAGACATATTTGTACGTGGAAACCCTGTAAGGGGAAAAACCACGGTGGGAAGTCTTACCCACAATCAAATGATACTACTGCAGATAGTATGTGTGTACAATATGGATTATGCACATGCAGAAAGGTCAGCTGCCTAGAGTTCACTGCTCAATCACAAAATGAGAGTCACACTAACTACAATTGGATGGTTAAATCCAATGATAATGTACTGCATAAAATGGCATCTTCATATGCTGGATTCAGTATCGGTTTAGTTCTGATTGCCTTCACAAAAACCTTCCTTCAACTTTCAAATGATGTTTGCGTGTATAGCTCTGCTTATTTTCGTATATACCTTATTATAATTCCTTTTTCAATCGCTTATTAATCTCACAAATGGGATCTTACATTTATAACATAACCTAAGACCAATTGAATAGGCAAGATCACTAAAAGATATTACAATAAAATCAATTACAAATAAATCAATATCCGATGCATGATGTCGGCTTAAATGCATTTACAATAATAATAAATCATCCCCATAACGTGTTGTGCTGATCCGGAATAGATATGCCTGCTGGTGCATATCCTAGACCTATTTGCCGGTAACAACAAATATGCAAACCCGAATAAACAAATAACCAAATCGCCAAAACCATGTGATCAAATAATGTCTTCAACATAACCAAGTAGTCTCCAAGTCATTCCAAGTGCCGGTGAACAATATAATCTGTTGGTGAACCAAATACCGGTGACTATGCATAAGTCTTTGACTTGCTTGTGAACATAACCAAAGATCTCCAAGTGCTGATAAGTGTTGACAAGTGATGATAGGTGTTGACATCAATGACAAAACAATATCAACATATCCAAAATACCAACATCGTCAATACTATGCTGATGGGTTATCATACGAGAGAGTGAAAAACAAAAATATTAGTAAACAACAAATATGTGCCATTTTTGTTGATCCTAAAAATGGTGAGTCGTTACCTCTTAATGCAAAGAGGTTTCCCATACATTGGTGTACCAATGTGCAGATGAAGAATCTTTTTTGGTAGAGGTGGTGGATGGTCTTTGATGATTCACCTTGTAATAATTATGAGGTGTCATTGTTTTTTCTGAGAAAAGTATATTGTGAGTTTGTCCTCAATGTGCGACCAAACTATTTTGACATGAGAGAGTTCCATGGTAGAGGTGGCGGCTCTACCCAAGATAGACCTGGAGCCCGTAGGCAAGTAGCCCCGGAGAGTCGTCGCCCCCTAGCACCCAAATCCAAGGTGCATCAGGTTGTCCCAGTATAGCTAAAAGAGTCGATGGAGCTACAGACTCTTCAGGCGGCCACAATATTGACTGGTGCCATCATCCAGCACGGGACATCGTTAGCACGCCCTATTGTACTAGATGATGAGCCATTAGTTGCTCCAGGTGGCAATAGAGAGCCCATTCAACATATGTGTGTCAGTTGCTTGGGGATATGCTCAAGGAGGGATGATGCGGCCGCTGCAAATGGATTCACATCTCATTCATGCACGATTTGCGGGAGTAGATGTCAGGCCCGCACAACTAAGGATTTGGTGCTGACAGAGGAGTTGATGGACATAGTGTTTGCCCATCAGCGACAAACACAGGTGTGTTGATTTGAATTCATAGCATTTTATTTACCAGTCACTTTAAATTTGTAATTAGATAAATGAATTTTCATTTATACATCGATTTAAATTGAGACAAATAATATGCATTTCAGATGCAGCAGCAATATCCCATACTCCTCCCGCAGTTACTACAGCTGCAACTCCGATGCCTGAGGTATACATTTTGTAATATGTTAAAATATAATAGTACACTTTGAATTCAAAAAAATTACAAGATATACTAACTATCTTTAATGCTTGGTCCAATTTTTGGTTTGTAGGTGTTGACAGGGGACCAAATGTCCTAGATTGATGATATCACGCTCTCAGTGATCAATTTTGGACTACAAGGCTATACGGTATCATATTTTGTACAACCTTTTTTATGTATTGTTTTGATGGAATATGCAAGTCATTTCATTTTATATTTTTTAAATTATGTTTAATATATTATCTGTACTAATATCTCATGTTAATTTTTTTTTTTAGGGTACCCCCTCCACGTCTAGGCCTCGTCCTAAGAAAAAGAATTCCTCAAAGACGCCAAAATGTGGGAAGAAGGTAATTGGACACATTTTTAGTTGTACAATTGTTTGAAAATGTTGAAATCAAGTATTAGTTGGGGTTTGTAGATTGATTAGTGTTTTTTGTCTATTTTACATGTACAACGACCATTGAGCTATGTGGATTTGTTGAATGCACTTGATTCACCCGTGGATCAAGAGAGGGCGGAGGTATGTATCTCTACTTTATTTTCTTGATTTCATGATTATATGCACATGTACATGTGAACTTGTGATAAATTATAATCTTATAATTTTTTCATACAAGAAATATCCATAGCTGCTTCATCAATGGAGAGCCCTCCTCCGTGCACTAGAGAAACATCTCAGGATCCAGTACACTTTTTTTTGATATATTACATTAATTGTTTTTAACCTATAATACTTATCATTGTATTAATTGTATTTAATCTTTGATCATTTTTTGTATAGGTAATAGTGACAATTTCTCCATTGATGGTGAGCCATCTTCAATCCATTGGAGAAGCATCTCAGGAACCAGTACGTCATTGTTCTCTATATTATAGATTTTAAGTGTTTTTGATGTATTTATGTTAGTGCATTGTATTAATTATACATTTAATCTACAATAGACCCTTTCACTGTTCAACCATAACGTGGATCCTTTTAAGTTTGTCTTCAAGAAAACTCCTAAGAGTGTTAAGGAGAGGAGAGAGAAGACATTAGCTCCGAGATAAGCTGATGAGGTAATCTACGTTTCAATTGCAAAGGAATTATAGTTAAATGCATAGTTATATTGTTAATTGTGAACTATTTTCTACAAAAGAATTCTAACTTGGCTTTTGAATTGTGATTTTGCAACCATCTACAAAGCCACATACTGCATCGAAGAGGCTCGATTTTGATGATCCACCACAAGTTTATGATTATATAGTGTTAGTTGTGGTCATAGAATGACCAATACATGTAGATATATTCTACATTTTTATTGTATATCGATTTGGACATGGCATATGCCACATTTTTGTAATACTTGTATTGACTTAACATACGTCTTTTTTTGATATATATAAATGTTGATATTCGATCCAATAAATGTGTACCGAGTTCATTATTGTGTATTTATTGTATTTCGTGGCTTTCCTTTTATAAAGTTAATTGATCATTTTCCTATGTAATCAACAATATGAATATAAACAACAAAAATCTATGATATAAAACATTGCAATCGTGGAATATGATTTGATAAAATTTCTAAAATGTTGAATTAACCCTACAAAACTCCTTTTTCAATTCATTATTGTGTATTCGCTGTATTTGGTGGCTTCCCTTTTATAAATTTAAATGAATATTTGCCTATGTAATCAACAATATGAATATAAACAACAAAAATCGACAATATGAATATAAACAACAATATGTGATAATTAATACCAAAAATAATGTATGATGTACAACAAAATGAACCAAAAAGAATACTTGCAAAAAAATTAACTCAAAAAATCACCTGAATCCAATAGGTCGGATACATGGTCAAAATCCACTGATGTCTCCATTTGGCTCAATTGTAGTGCTTTGGGAATTTGATATGTATCAATGGGAACCAACAGTCTACAAAACTATTTGTCAATCCACTCTTGTGATTCACATTCTTCCCACAAACAATATATGCATAAAGAGAAAAAAACATACCATTTGTCTCGTATAAATTACTAGTGAACTTGCATTTGAACTCATAAATGACTGCATGTCACTTGATCCTGCAACTGTATAACAATCTAGATAGTTTTCAATGTTAGATTCAGTGATCAACCAAAAATATCTATGAACCATTGACGTACCTGGATTACTTGGACCCATCGTAGACTTACACTACCGCACAATTATTTCTGCATCTATCAACTTAGCACCACCTTCGTACTTCAATTCTTCTATAGCTAGGGCTCTTTTTACACATGCTTCTGCACCATCGTGCTCTCCCTTACCATGTCTAGTCTCAGTGAAATTCCATAAATGTTGTACACCACTTGTCATATGCATCCTTGTCAACCAATAAAACATTCTTACATTCTTGAATTGTGTGGTGCAATTATTTGACCATATTAAGTGGCGGTTGTATCATATGTTCCTTTCCCTTAAACTATCATAGAAAACTTAAAAGCATCCTTGTACAAAATCCGATGAATGAGTACGATCATCACTTATGTAGAAGTGATACTCTTTTTCAACCTTTCTATCCTCCTCCGTGCTATCATCTACATGCATGAATGCTATGTGTACAAAAATAGAAACTTATGTAGAATGATAATACATAGATTGCTCTTCATTTTGAGGTTTTAGTGTATAATTTTCAGCAAAATAAACGATAGAGACAATGGTGCCAAGATGAAATGTGTCCTTACATAACTTGAATTGCTCATCTAACCATCGAGCTCTATGCGTATGCATTATGTACTCATAAACTAGTTTCTCTTGAAACATTTTCATAAATTTAGCTACACATATATCATTTTTCACTAGCTCACATCTCTTCAAATCTTTTCCATCTTTAACTCCATATGTGACTGTCTTGTATTTTCCAAAAGAAACTAGTTTCCTACTAATTTCATGTGTGCTCTCCAAATGTGCATATCTTGGCAAATGTTGCAAACCGCCACATATAGCACAAAAACCTTCTAAACAAGGCATCTTATAATAAATGCAACCATCATGTCTATTACATAGCACACTTAAAATAAATTCTCTTACCGACTTAGGAGGTGCTTGTATATTGCATTCCTACAAAACATCATTAGTCTGCAAAGTAGAACAAATATGACGAAAAATATTATAGTGCATAGAAAATTGAATATACATCCTACAACAACACATGGTGCGTACATGATTAATCTTAGTATAAAAAGGTTTTGCCATTTCAAAAAATGTTTGAGAAATTCTTATTTGAGGAAAATTTTGAAGGAAAATTTCATAAAATTTTGTTTGAGTCATATCTAAATAGTGTTTGGCATGTGGCTCACGATTTGTAGACCTGATTCGCTTTCTAATGACATCTTTTTGGTTGGGTAAAACTCTTGTGTTGTCATGCCAAAAATTTTCAATTAATGTTCTTAGTGCATCAGCAACAACCTTGTCTTTGCGTGGTAGTCTACCTGAGAATGCCCAAAGAGAATTATTGTTAGGTTCCTCTATTTTTTTTTCGCCTCTGTAATGCTTTAGTTAATGTTGTTCTACTAACGTTTAATGACTTACTTGTTTTGCTTATCAAATGATCTTTTTAAATTTTCTTTCTCATTATGGTTGATGTAATGACATGTTGAGTAGCATTAGAATCTTTAGTACATGATTTTGAACCAATAGCTTGATACAGATCAAATATATTTCTCACAATAGTTCTTTCACTGTTACTTTCAGATGATATTAGGCCTAGAATTTTTATTCTCTCTAAAATTCAAATTTTTAATCATTTGAATAATTAATTGACATCTTGTGGTTTGATTTAAGTTTTGAAAATAGTTTTTCCATATTCTTTTAACCATTCTCCTACAAGTTCATTCATTCATTTTATTGGGCATTGGCTTCAATATATTCTCATCAATGTCAATTAGATACTTTGGTTTTCTATGAATGATTCTAGGAGGTGTTAACATCGATGCATTGTGTACATTCAACTCATCAAATAGAGAAGGTGTGTGTTCATCATTTAATTGATTATTCAATGTGGTATCTTCTTCAATTGCATTAGGTTCATATGGTAAATCAAATGTCTCTTCTTCAATTGCATTGGGTGCATTATGTTCATTTGGTAAATTGAATTGAAATGTTGAGGATGACATACCTTCTTCTCCCATTGTTCTTATGCCACGTAGTTTCTTCATACGTTGACTTTGTCTTTCCTTTTCAACCTCTCGTTGTTCCATCGTTCCTCTCTTGTTCTTTCCCATGGTTGATATCGGTTGTCCTAAATAGAATCATATTACATATATATGTAAACAAAAGTTCATAAACAAACAAATAACCATAAATATGCATCTTATTATTATTATTTTGAATCAAAACTATTAAACAATCACAATAATATTGACAAAACTAATAAGAACAACAATTAAATCATTTGAAATCATGCAAAAACAAAAAAAATCGCTTACTTCTATGCATAAAACAATGATAGAAGTGCAAACACAGTTGCAGTGAGGCCTTCAATGACCTCAAAAATTTCTTTTGAGGCTATTGAGGTTCTTGAAAAAATAAAACTATGTCTAAGTACCCTGTACGCGCTATATTAATAACCGTGTGCACGCTGTTAGTCCCTAAAATGTTGGCAAGCCCAACGATATTTTTTTTCCACCCTGTACTAATAATTAGCGTGTATGTGCTCCTACGCCTTTAAAATGTTATGGAAGGACAACAAACTAATAGGATAAGTATCCCGTATGCACTTACAAGTAATAAGTAGTGCGCACTCACTCCTACGCCTTAAAAATGTTATGACAGGGTAGCGAACTAATAAGCTTAGTACCCCATATGCACTATTTGTAGTAAAGAAAATGTGAAGGAAAAGGGAGGGAGGGAGAGAGGGAGAGAGAGAGGGAGAGGGGGGAGAGAAGAGGGGAGGGAGAGAGGAGGGGGAGAGGGAGGGAGAGAAGAAGGGGTATGGAGGAAGGGAGAAGGGGAGAGAGAGAGAGAGGGAGAGAGGGAGGGAGGGGTATGGAGGAAGGGAGAGAGAGAGAGAGGGGGAGGGAGGGGTATGGAGGAAGAGAGAAGGGGAGAGAAAAAAGTCTGTATTTTTTACTTAAGTCTCTCTCTCTCTCTCTCTAGAGGTCAAATGGTGTCCTAAGGGGTCGTAAGAGACCATATAACCCCTTAAGACACCATATGACCCTTAACGACACCATATGGTGTCCTAAGGGGTCATAAGTTGTCCTAGGGATCATAGGACACCATAAGACACATAGCGACACCATATGGTGTCCTAAGGGGTCATAGGACACTATATGACCCTTAGAACACAATATGACCCCTAACAATATCTAAGGGGTCATAGGACACTATATGATCCCTTAGCACACCATAAGACCTATAAAAACACAAAATAGTGTCCTAAGGGGTCATAAAACACCATATGACCCTTCAGGACACCATATGGTGTTGTTATGGGTTGTATGGTGTCTTGAGTGGTCATATGGAATCCTATGAACCCTTAGGACACCACATGGTGTCGTTATGGGTTGTATGGTGTCTTAATGGGTCATATGGTGTCCTAAGGGGTCATAGGACACCATATGACCTCTTAGGAAACAATACGACCTCTAATGACACCTAAGGGGTCATATGGTGGGCTAATAAAATGATATATTATTTAAAGTTATGAGTAGAACATCATACAATAGAACATCAGTATTTTAGTTTTGATATAGCCAAGTTAGACCATTGTCAGCATAAGAGGGACTCCAGGTGAACAAACAATGAGGCTTCTCTAAAAAGCAAGTGTAAGAGCTTGACCTAACCCTAAGAGTACTGCCTTTCTAAAATATATGATGCTCTTAAATTTGCAAGGCTATAGGACTGATCTTGATTCTGACTATAGGAATTACACACTTGATTTATTTCATGGGTATGCACCCTTCCAGGCCTTTTGACAAGTGATGATCATCATATACTACCACTGCCATGCTTACAACGAATTTCAATTTCTTTAGATGATAGGCGTTGTGTAACAACATGGGAACTCTCACATACCCACCACTATCATTCTTTGTGATATCATCTGTGTTACTCTCCCTCTTTCTCTTCCTACCAGTTGTTTCCATCTGAAAAACATATTGCAGGTAGTCTGACTCATCATTTTGCTTTGTTGACACTATTTTCCACATCTGCTCTGCTCATTAAAAACACATTAGAGAAGAATATTGTTGTAGGTTTCCTTGTTTGTCATGGTAATGCACCCGTGGTTCAATTTCAGACCCTTCTTCCTCCTATTCCATATACACACACAAATCCATCAGTAAATTTTCTTAGGAGAGCATACATGATAAAAATCAAAGAGGAAGTTGCAGACAAGAAATAAATTCACTTACTTCTATAGAAGTGCAGAAATAATTGCAGTGGGGTATGGAGGGAGGAAGGAAGAGAAGAAGAGAGAGAGGGATGGGGTATGGAGGAAGGGAGAAGGAGAGAGAGAGAGAGAGAGAGAGAGAGAGAGAGAGAGAGAGAGACCTTGTACATGCTTGAGAGGGGGAGACAATACACTTACATACACACATATGTGTGTGTATATATACTTTATATATTATATATTATTATATACATATATATAATAATATTATATATTATATATACAATATCATATTATACACACTCCAAAAATTAAACAAACGTAGCGCGTACATGCTGTTTATAGTAAACATAGCGTATATGCACTATTTATAGTTAAGATAGAGCGTACATGCTTCTTACACCATAAGTACCCCTTACGTGCTTTTTATACCATAGGTACCCCATACGCGCTTTTGATTGTTTAGGCTTGGAAATAGGTCTGGGTGACAAAGCTACGGTTTGGAAGTTTGATTTCCCTCCATTTCCCTCCTTTTTGACGTGTTTTATTTTATCAACTTGGTTTTTCGACTTTGTCATCATCAAGTTTACACTTAATCAAATGGGTATTTCTAGAATTGCCACCATATTTTCACCCATCTTATGAGCTTTCTAACCATATAATTTTTTTAAAATTTGAACAACAATAACATATTATTATTGAATTTCTTTTACCAGTGTCTCCATAGTTCTTACAGACATAGGTGCACCATTTTTTTAATAAATTTTGATATACCTATCCAAATTTAAAAAAAATAAAAATTATTGTAGTGCACTTGATTCTTTACAATTTTAAAAAAATAAATTTATATTTTCGATTTGTTTAGTGTAACTTATGCTTTGCGCATGAACATGTACCTAATTTTCAGGATGTGCTCGATTGGAAAAAACATAAAAAACAAAATACTCAACAAAAAACTACAAAAAAAACACATCTTTTAGTTCTCACTCTTAAATATCTTTTTACCAAAGAATTTGTCAAAATACCAAATCTAACTATGACTTTTTTGATGCGCACATCAGACACAATGTTATGTTTTTAAGAAAAAATTAGGGTCTGTTTTTTATGCGCGAAGGATTTGACCCCCTTAATCTTATCCAATTTTGAAATTTTCTAATAGTTTGGAAACTAGATTCAAAGTACTACAATATTTGTTCTTTTATTATCTTCATATCTTGAGTGGATGACTTTCAAATTTTGCCTTAAAGTTCAGGTTCACCTGATTTAAAAAAAAAAGTGTCCACTTATACCCCCTTTTTGACCACCATCTTTGTGCACTTACCCTTACCCAAGATATTAAAATGTTCTTTCCTTGTATGATATTTTGCATGTATGTCATCTACATGATCTTCCATAGATGTATGTATCATATCATGGAAAATTGTTGTCATGGCTCTCTGATAAGTTGCTCCTGCATTCTTAAGTCTGAATGGCATAACATTCTAGCAGTAAGTACCCCATGCATAGGTGAATGCTATCTTTTATTGATCTTCAGGGGTGATTTTTATTTGATTGTACCCCAAGAATCCATCCATTAATGAAAACATCTCATGTCCTGTTGACAAGTCTACAATTATATCAATGTTGGGCAATGGGAAATCATCGTTAGGACATGCCTTGTTCAAATATTTGAAATTGGTGCAGACTCTTATACTTTTATCTGGCTTTGACACTAACACAATGCTTGAGACCCATTCTGGATAGGCAACAAGTCTTATAAAACCCACATCCAATAGTTTCTTTAGCTCTGCTTTTACAAGGAGAGCGATGTGTGGATGCATCTTCCTTACCTTTTGTTTAACTGGTTTTGCTTTTGGATCCACATTGAGATGATGCATGATAAGATCTAGATCAAGTCCTGGCATGTTTGCTTAGGACCAAGCAAAATTTATCTGTCTTTGTTTGAAGAACTCCATGTATTCTTTCTTTTCTTTATTTGATAATGATGCAATAGGATGAAGGACTTTGGGGTCCTTTAATGTACCAATGTTTAATGCTTCTGTTGGCTCTATTAAAATAGCAGATCTCTCCTAAAAATATGCAGGGAGGGTGTCAAACTTTCCATCTTTTGGTGCCTCAAGGAGGTTTTCACCATCATATACGTCCTTTATTTTTCTCTTGATTGATCTAGTGTTGCCATGAAATGGTTTTCAACACTAGATCTTTTTCCTTGTTTTATTTTAATTTTGCGACTAAAATGTTTGGCACTCTCCCGACTGCAAGAAGCGTTACTTGATTCCATGGTGGAAGGTATCTTAGGTGTTACTGGTTCTATGGCATTAAGATATACAACTAAGTCATGATCATTGGAAAAGACATCCAATTTAGGGTCTTCTAGGTTATCCCAATCAATTAGCTCTGGATGAAGCAAGGGTAAGTCATAATCATTGTCATTGTTAGGTGTTTCAAGGTTCATGACATAATAGTCATAGTTTGGCAAAGAATAGGTAATGTCATAGATAGAACTCTCTTGAGGATAGTCTCTCCCAAGTGCTCTCCAATCAGCTCTAACGAAATCAGGATTGGTATTTTGTGATTCAAAATCAAGTGACTCATCATCTGACATTTGTCCCTCAAACGAATAGATTTTATCAACACATACATATTTGATACTACAGGTTCCCTCTTGATCAATTTCAATAGATTTGTTTGTATCTTGAAGTAGACATACTTGTGCACATGACATAGAGGATTCTCTTGCTATCTTCTATCTTCTCTCAAACTCAACTTCTTCTGGACTATTAGTCAATCCTGCTTAACTATCTATTAATTTATCTATGGTTCTTCCATACCTTAATATTGTTGGCTCAACATTTGATGTAGATCTGATATTTTGTTGATCTTCTAATGATTGATCAATAACTGTTTGTGTTTCCTATGGTGTCACTTCTTGTTCTTTTCATCCTCTTTCCTTTGTTTTGCATATGCCTCTTTCCTCTGAATTCTGATCTCTTTTTGTCTTCTTTCCAACTCTATTCTTTGTTTTGTGAAAGATGAGTCTTCATTTGTAATAGCTGCTTGTTCTTCATCCTTTTCTTCACTTGATAAATCAGATGATAGATCTGGACCCCATTCAAATTCATTTGAATCTGTTTCTAAACCATTTTCTAGAATCACACCACTATACCTAATAGGAATGTTATATGGTGAGAAGAGTTCTCTGATTTTGGCCGTATGTTCTTTCACTGTTTTTGAAATATCTTGATTAGGTTCCACGTTTTTTTGTATTCCTTAAAATTGTTTGCAAGATTCTTCTTCTCTTTTGATTGCAAGTTCTTCCTATTGTTTCTCATATTCTTCTTGTTTCTATTTGTTAGCTACTATTTCTACTGCCCTTTCTTGCCATGGTTCTTCTTTAGAGATTGCTTTCTTTCGCCACTTTGGATGTTGATAATAATGTTGCATTTGATTTGATTTGGGATACCCAAGTCCTGATTTATCTTCTTTAGATTGTGTGTGTGGACAAATAGGTTCTGAAATACCTTCTTGTCGCTTGCCAATTGGTCCTTTTCCTTCATATCCCATTTTTTGCATGATCTTGTAACCATTGCCATATTGTCCTGTGGGAATATCAACTCCTACAACTGTTGCTATGATTTCATTTTCATCTCTGTACAACCAACTAAGAATGTCTTTGTCTTCAGTTTCTTCTACAAGTGTTTCAGCTCTAACAAATGCTCCATCAAATATTTCAACTGATTTCTGTGTGATTCTTGGTTGAGCCTTTGTAGGTTTTCCATATGATTTAGGTGAAACTGGTAAGTTATGCAAATAACACTTTCCCATTCCTTCATCATTTAATTTGAGCATTTTCTCAAAATTTTCCCATAATTTCTCTTGAGTTTCTTGAGTGGGATAGACTAATTCTCTGTTATGTGGAACTCTTGCATCTTGTGCTGGTTTCAAATTATTGCAATATTGACTGGAATTTGCTGCCATAGTGATTTCTTGTCCATTATGAGGAAACTTAACACATTGGTGGTATGTAGAAGGAACTTCTTGAATGCCATGATTCCATGGTCTTCCTAGAAGAATGTTATAAGATAAGTTCAAGTCCAGAACCTGGAACAATGTATAACTTTCCACGGGTCCTATTTTGATTGGTAACACCACAGTTCCTTTAGAAGAACGTTCTTCCTCATCATACACCTTGATAGTTATTTTCTTCTTTGGATCTACTGTATTTTCTGAATATCCCAAAGCCTTTATTAAACTTAATGCACAAATGTATAAGCCATACCCACCATCTATGAGCACGCGTTTGACACAGGTTTTATGAATGGTGACTTCAACATGTAAGGGACCATTGTGAGGGTGTTGCAAGGATGCGTCATCATTTTCAGAAAAGGACAAGAAATGTGGGGCTATGAGGTGTCCCACCATTTGTTTGAACTGATCCACATCCAGATCTTTTGAGACTGTTGTTTTTGTTAGAGCCTTCTCCAATATTTCCTTATGCATAGACGAAACTTTTAGGAGCTCCAAAATTGAAATTTTAGCGGGTGTCTTTTGTAATTGTTCCACTAAATTGTATTGTCTTGAAGTGGATGTTGATTTATTTGTTATACCCAGAAATGTAACCTTCGCTTTGCTTCTTGTAATAACATTGATTGGTTCTGAAGGTGTGTTGTCTTTGACAATGATGAAATTTACCACAACATCATATGTGTAAGTGTAGTTTACTTTAGCTTTTCCTTTTTCATCTTTTGGTTTGGATTGTTCACCTTTTTCATAATTTGGAAGTGGATTTTTGAATGCTAGATGTGATTCATTCATCTTATGACCATCCACTGTGATAGTTCCATTATCGATTAAATCTTGAATAAGATGCTTGAATCTTTGACAATCATTGGCTTGGTGTCCTTTGTTTCGATGATAATTGCAAAAATGATTGTCATTCCACCAATTAGGTTTGACTTGAGGGTCATAATTCCTTGCTTCTGGTAAGGTAATCAATTTATTTGCAAGAAGAGTTTTCAAAGCTGATTCCAACGGTTCTCCAATGTTTGTGAATTTCTTGCGAGGATTGGAGAAGAAAGACTTGGATCTACTGTTCTCTTGATTGTTGTTGTTTGGTACTTGACTTGATAAGTTTAAGATTGGTTGTTGTTTGGTAGCATTGCTGTCATCATTTCCTCCATTGGTAACATTCCTATTCTTTGACCAAAATTTAGGTTTGTCATTGTTATTGTTGTTGTTGTTGTAGGAATTGCAAAATTTTAACTCTCCTTTCTTTACCATTGCATCTTCTATCTTTAGACCATTTTCAATCATTTTAGCAAAAGGAGGACATTGCATTTTAAGACGAAACTCTTTTCACTGATAAGGTTGTCAATGAATATGTCCATTTTCTCTTGATCGGGTACATGTCTCTTGGATATCTATTTAACATTCATTTCCGTCATTGTAAAAAGACCATGAAAGGTTCACCATTGTTTTGCTTGACGTTACATAGATCTAGCATTGTTATCTCATTTCTTACATTATAGGAGTATTGTGAGATAAATCTATTCACAAGTTCTTCAAAATATTTAATCCCAGATGGTAATCTTGAGAACCATTCCGTTGATTGTCCACTTAAGCTTCTAGGGAATAAACGCATCAGGTAAGTTTCATCCTGTGCAAATTCCATACTCATGGTGCAAAATTTTCTAATGTGATCTTGAGGATCGGATTTCCCATCATATTTATCATATTTAGGGACTTCACAATGTTGTGGGAATGGTATCATGTTTAAACTTTTGTCAAAAGGATATGGGAAGATGTCCTCTAATGAATATTTCTTAGAATTTGTTCCATTCTGTATATCTTGTATTTGTTGTTGTAAGGTTTCTATTTGTCGAGTGAGAGTTAACAAAGGATTATCAATATGGGTTCTTCTTGCATCCTCATAAGTTCTTCTGTCACCACACTCTCTTCTTGTATCATCATGGTCTTTTCTCGTTTATCTCCTCTTGTTTCCTCATGATTTACTTGATTTACATCCTCGTTATTGGGATCATCAGTGTTTTGATGGTTACTCATCTCTGCATCTTGTTTCAAACTTTCTATGTTAAAGTCTTGTGGCAATTTAGCTCCTGATTTTGTCAACATTAGGATGTACTTTTCTTTTTATTTTTCCAATAAATTTTCCATTAGTCTGTCAAATTTATAATCTTGTTCTAGGTCTCTAATGGTGTTATTTACTACTTCTTCACCAACATCTATGTATTCAAATTGATGAAACATTGGATTTTCTTCCATTTGTTTTTGTTGTTTTCTGAATTGCTCGTATTGAGCTCTAGTCCAAACTAGCATGTGATTGATTTGGACTTCTCGAGTTTTGATCTTCTAAAATGTCACTCAATAAGTGATCACTGGTTTAGGAAGATAAGCTTTGTTGATTTTACCATTGTTATTAGTGCGTTGCGATAAAGTATCTTGTTGTTGAAAAGCATGTTCTTGCAAAATTTCTTCGTCAAACTCCGTTCCATAACCACATAAATAGTGACGAAAACGGTGTAGGAATGTCCCGTGTTTTAACAAGATTTTGCGATTGATGTACAAGAATCTTGTCTTCTTCAAAGTAGCCTTATAACTAGGTTTTCTTTTCTTAAGGCGATATTTAAAAGTCATATAAGCATATGATGGTTTACAAGTTTGTTTGATTCCAATGTGAGTGCAATATTTATTTTGATAAAACCTAGGTTCAAACAGGAATGATATATCCAAGATAATGAACAAAGGTTGATATGATCAAGTTTCATGATAAAGGATCTGATGTTTCCTGATGAGAAACTGATAATAATGTTGATCTTTTTGCACTTAAGATGGTTCAATCACTAACTTGTTGAATGTTTTATGCTTATGAAAACCTTTGGAAATAACCTATTTGATTGATAAGCTGATTATTTGACCAGTTTAAAGACCTGTGATAGTTGAAGACAAATATACTCGAAAAAGGGTATTTGAAAATGATATTGAAATTTTGGTGTGATATGCAAAAAAACCCTCTATTTTAGATGTAGGAAAACATTTGCGCTGACCTATTTGTCAAAAGCTCTAACCTACGCGATAAATGTGCTACTCTATGTGATTAAAAGTGCTTCTATGTGAAATAAAAGAATTAAAATATAGTGTAAAAGAATAGTTTCATGTTGAAAAGCGTTATTCCAAAGATCAAATGCATGATTCTAAGGGATAAAAGTGTTGTACTGTTGTTTAAAAGAACTGTTCTATTGGTCAAAAGCATTGTTCTGTGCAACAAATGCACAATTCTGACTGTGTTAAAGAGATTTTCAAATTTTCCAGCAAGTTGTCAGATTTTTACTCAATTCAGACTGATGATTGTTTTAGTTTTTGACCATTTTGAAAACATTTTTGAAGACACAAAAGACATAATGTTTTGGAAATCAAAGTGCACAAGCAAGCACAAATCCTATGGTAGGTCGAGACAATAATTGTTGAATCTCACATGGGGTTTGCCCCGAGGCTACGCTATTCAGAGCAGATATTTAGGTGCTTGACCCCACTGGATCCACCCTCAACACTCACTTCTTTGGGGCAGCCAAGCATCGATTTCCATGAAAACTCCCCATGAAAAACTTTATATCTCTACTAAGAACCGTATGTGTGTGAGCTGCTTCAGAGGTCTGACATCCTGGACCAACAATTACAAGGATTTTGGTAGCAAATACAAAATATTTTTAGTAAGGGCTTCCGGTCATGTGGCCATACATGCGACACTTAAACTCTGTAAATACAGAAGGTTCCCAGCCTACAGAGGTTACGCTCCATAGGGTTAATGGGGAAACATAGTGTCAGTATGAACTAATCAACAAATGTTGTTCACGACTTTCATCAAAGACATAATTTATTTAGAGTGGATTGGAAGGACTCGATATTAGCCCGTTTCCACTTGGGTCGTTCCCTTCTCATTGCCCCCCTCAAGGCAACTCAGGAAGGCAAGCCCTCTAAAGGTTACACATAAAAGAAATAGGTCTAGTTTTCAAATCACCGTATACGAGTGAGAGCATACTTGCCTACTACTTCAACAAACACGAAAGAAAAAGGTTTATTTTAAGACTTCTAAGAATCTATGTGCAACTAATTTAAGGAAAACACTCAAATGCAAGGTGCATGCTGTTGATTATCCTCCTAGTTAGACTAGATGAGTAAGATATGATGTTTTACTTGAAAAACCCTTAATTTAGCTAAGTGAGGAAATGCATGAAATTTGCTCAAAATGGACCCTGCACCCACAAATGTCAATAGTTTTCAAATTCTTAAGCCTTGGACATTCGGACCTGCAAAATTGTTAGCTTTCAGATTATAAAAATTCAAATTTCACCCAGTGATAGAACATAAGTGCTAAAACTGCAAAAGCGCTATCCTAGATGGCAAAAGCGCTATCCTAGATGGCAAAAGTGCTAAATTGTACGACAAAGGTGCTAACCCTGTATTTCTTGAATGCGCGAATTCATGATTAAAAACACCATTCTATTTAAAACAGACGTTAAACTAAGCAATAAAAGCGCTAACCTACTTGACAAATGCGTTGTCAAATTTCACAGATGCATGAAACTGACTTACAAAAGCGTTAAATTGATTCTGCGAGAATAAGACAGGATATTAGAAAGGTAAGTGCGAGGCCTGATCCCCACAGTGGGCGCCAAAAATGTTAAAGTTGAACTCCAAAGAAATATCCTGAAACTTGTTAGTTTAGATCATAAAATATAAAAAGGAAATCTACAGGAAACTTAACTTCAACCAATGAAGTAACATGAAGTAAATGAAATAAACAAGATTATACCTTCCACGGTTTACACCTCATTGTGTCCTAACTCCATTGTTCTTGGTTGCAGATGATTTGATCTTAGACAAGCACTGGTAGCTTCCAAGATGGCATATGAAGAATGAACTAATAGTTAACTGATGCTATAATATTCATATGCAAATGATTTAAGCTAACATGATATTAAGCTATGATAAAAATTCTAAAATTGGTATTTGCTTCAAACTCAAACTCATGGATGCAAGAAAAAAACTCCTAGAATGACTATAAGATTAGCTATTAGTTTCAAAATGGCTTAGGAGACCTCTTTTTATAGATTTTTGAGTGCACGAGCTTAGGTGACAGAGATCAACGATCATGATCGAATCTTGCAAATTGGATGGCTATGAGTAAGAGGTTGAAGGTTGAGAGAAAGGGGGAAGGAGAAGACAAGTGTCACTCATCTCACCTTGACTGAGTTGAAGACTTGAGATGATATAGGATAATTGGAAAGGATGTAAGAATGAGAGGACAAGTGGACTCAAGTCCTCCTAAGATATAGTGATGTTAGAGAGAATATAGAAGAAGGCTAGGAAATATGTGCACGTACACAATATTTCATTTATTTTGGAAGTTGGAGATAATTGGCTAATAAATGATTTAATTTAATTGAATTTTGTTGAATTAATTTAGCCACATGATGAATGAGTTGGCAAAGTGGAGATGACATGGAGATGGAAAGGTGAGTTGGAAATATAATTAAATAATTAAGAAATTATTTAATTAATGAGACTATAGAATAGTAGATACATGAACAATTAAATATTAGATATTTAATTAATTGATTAGAAGAAAAGGATATAACGAATTAATTGATAAAATGTTTCAATTAAATTAATTAATAGAAGAATATAAAATGAATTAAATAAATTAATCTTTTCAAATTAACTATTTAATAGAAGAATAATTATTAAATAAATATAAAATATTTATTTAATTGCTCATAACCAATTTTATGTGTATACAATAAGATTTAATATATTGGATCATAAATATAATTTATACAAATGATCTAGTTACGAAAGTAAACAGTCTCAAATACATTACAACATATGTATTTATTATTTATAAACCAAACTTACATGATTGTAAATATGATTGACAAAAGATACTCATTTATAAAAGTAGACTAATTTCTGAAATCTATATGAATGTATTAATCAACTAAATTAATATAAAGCTATTTCTAAAATAAAATTAATATTCTTTAAATTAACATGTTCATATTCCTCATTGAAATGAAAGCTTAATCAAATTTAAGAATCTTGTAAACAAATAAAGACATTTATATTTATAATCATGATAGTTGTGGATACCATCAAAATATGAAGACCTAAAGAATTTTGTGAGACATAATTTCTTCCCATCTATAATAAATTAGAGTAACCATTAGAATAGTCAAACAACAGTATATGTAGGATTGACAAAGTAGAACAACACAATAATATTGTCTAGAATTAAATCTAAAAATTATATATTTTACTTTATCAAGGAGAGTGAATCTTCTATAATTGTTTCTTTGATATCATATCCCATCGCCATCAATTGAAAAGGTTTGCCATAAAATTATAACAAATTAGGTATAAGTCCCGGTTCACCCACCACCTATTTAAAAAAAAGTGAAACTCCAATAAACTGCTTGGCCCTCTCTATTTAAATAAATAAATCATTTTAACAAGTGCGGTTTCATCCCTGAATTATTTAAAGCTATTCAATTAAGTGCCCATTGATCACTTGATTACAAAATATGCTATTAAAAGTTACGTGACGTAAGCCTTGACGTTTGCAGATGAGATTTGAATGCTGGAAAATCTTTCCTTTCAATTAAAAGTTACGTGACGTAAGCCTTGACGTTTGCAGATGAGATTTGAATGCTGGAAAATCTTTCCTTTCAATCGCAACATTGAAATAATTAATTGATATCGCCAATCAATGTTGACTGCAAATGTTTGAAACGGCAAAATAATATAAAATCAATGACGTCACGGAAATGAATTTTATCGGCCGCCCAGATGCCAAATCTGATTTACTCGAACCTATTTAAATTCAATTCAATTCAGATTTCAGGCACAAACATAAAGCGAATTGTCTTCACAAATTATAGATTTTTGACAATGAGTAGTCAGGAAAAGCAGGGCAGCAGTTTGGAAGGGCGCGTAGCCATCGTGACGGGTGCCTCGAGAGGCATCGGCAGAGAAATTGCTCTGCATTTGGCTGAAAAAGGAGCCAAAGTCGTGATAAATTATGTAGGAAACCAGCAAAAAGCAGAAGAAGTCGCAGCCATAATCAATGAAAACAAGGACGGAGAAAGAGCGATTATATGCAGAGCAGATATTTCAGTTTCTGGGGACGTGAAAAAATTATTCGATGCAGCGGAGAAAGCGTTCGGAGGCGTCCACATAATCGTGAACTGTGCGGGAGTGCTCGATTCCAACTCACCCTCAATTGCAAACACGCCTGAAGAGGATTGGGATCGGACTTTCAACATTAACTGCAAAGGAGCGTTTTTGTGCTCGAGGGAAGCGGCAAACAGACTCGTACGTGGTGGCGGTGGCCGCATTATCAATTTGAGCAGCTCGCTTGTGGGGACTGTGAAGCCTGGGTATGGGGCTTACGCCGCCACCAATGCTGCCGTTGAGACCATGACCAGGATTTTGGCCAAGGAGTTGAGGGGGACTCGCATTACTGCAAATTGCATCGCACCAGGTGGGATTGTGACGGAGTTGTTTTTGGAGGGGAAGAGTGAGGAGTTGGTTGATAGGATTGCCATGGAGTCACCCTTTGAGCGGCTGGGGCAGAAGGAGGATGTTGCTCCCGTGGCGGCTTTCCTTGCTACAGATGATGCTGAGTGGGTTAATGGCCAGGTTATTCGTATCAATGGAGGCATCGTTTGAATAAGACTTAAGATTTAGGCTTTTGATTGGTTATAAATAGTATATTAGCTTTTCACAGTCTATGAAATGGAGTATGTAAGCTTGACGTATAATTTGAGTTTCCAATCTCTCTGAGTGATTTATCTTCAGAAAAAGAAAAGAATGAAAATGAGAAATGGAGTATGTAAACTTTATGCATGATTGGAGTTTCCAATCTCTCTGAGTGATTCATCTTCAGAAAAATGAAAGAATGAAAATAGGAAATATTGTAATGTTTTGTTTTCCAAGCAATCACTCAGAAAAAGGAAAGAATGAAAATAGGAAAATTATAATTTTTTGTTTTCCAAACTTTTTTCTTATAATAGCATCTTTCTATTCTTAAAATTTGACATGACTTGTTTTTATAAACAAGATTTTTATTTAAAAATGTTATCAAAATAAAAATTGAAGATCACAAGTTATATCGTTGATAAAGTATTTTGTTTCATCACCTCTTGGCTTCTGTACCGAGAGGATTTCATCACCTCTTGGCTTGATCTTGAACGGTATTTCGTTCGGGTTTCTATATAAATAGGGCGAGAGCGCAAGTTGTAGCTCAATCCTGCGATTACATACTGAGTGTCAATTATGAAGGGGATACATTGCCCTAGACCGATTGACTAGAGATTTAGGTGTCTCGCCTAGAATGTATCTACGTAGGTGTGCCCAAATCTGAGTAAAAACCTTTGTGATTAGAAGTCTTATTCTTATTGTTTTTCGAATACATTGGTGCAAGGGATACATGTCGTGTCAAATTGCAACGCAACATGCAATTTTCCCCCTTTATTTAGATTTGGTGTTGAACGTCTACCATCCATGTATCTAGGCATACCTTTATTCAATGGGGGCAATCAAAGACAATATTTGGTGCGACACTATTGGGAAGTGCACGAAGAAGGTGGGATGTTGGAAGGGGAGATGGTTCACCATGTCTAGCAAAATCACCATGCTTAAGGCAGTCATCGCTATCATACCAATATGTATGCTTTCATGTATCGAATTATCGAATGGGGATAGCACAAAGATAGCCTCTCTGCAAAAAAGTTTCCTTTGGGAAGGCTCCAATGAAAAAGAAACACATACCTCATCTCTTATTGTGGGACACTATAAAAAAAAATTGAAATTGAGAGGGGATGCCAGTATTCGTGAAATGCAAACATAGAACATTGCTCTTGGGGCCAAGCTAACATGGCGGATCTTCAAAATACATGTAGCCCTCTAGAGCAGACTCTTTCATCATCATTAATGATGATGAAACAGTCCCTCACTTTGCTACCATAGGTCTCCAATGGCGTGTGCACTACTTTCTCCAAGCCTAGGATGGTGACAAGAGGGTACTAGTCATTCCAAGAATCATACAAGGAGGAGCTATCAAGGTAACACACCTAATTTTCCATAGGAGGTTAGATTATAGTGCTCCTATATTTGATAATAAAATTCCGTACTGAAGAGCCCCTAGGTGGATTGGCAATAGTGAGTATGATGATTCTCTTAACCGCATACTCACTATTGCCAATCCACCTAGGGGCTCTTCAGTACGGAATTTTATTATCAAATATAGGAGCACTATAATCTAACCTCCTATGGAAAATTAGGTGTGTTACCTTGATAGCTCCTCCTTGTATGATTCTTGGAATGACTAGTACCCTCTTGTCACCATCCTAGGCTTGAAGAAAGTAGTGCACACGCCATTGGAGACCTATGGTAGCAAAGTGAGGGACTGTTTCATTATCATTAATGATGATGACGTCGAATCTTACAAATAGAAAGACTTTGATATGTTGGACTATGATTGTAAGGAACAGTTGCTAAAAAAAGCTCGGCAAGCGACATTTGCTATTATCTAATGGTAACGATAAAATTATGTATTGTGTGGCTAAATTTGATTCTTATCCCAGTAAGATTGACTTTGAGGTCATTAGTACGAAATCGATGCTTATCATTGGCCAACGGAGCTCTGTTGGGGCACAAATGTCCCCCCTAAGATGGGAGCATTTGTTTCGACCACCCTTCACAAGTGCAACTTAATGGGGAATAGACTGCAAAAGATTGGTATCTCGGGCCCTCACTGGTGTACTCTATGCAAAGAAAATGAAGAGACTGCTGACCATCTCCTGATTCAATACAAAGTGGCACAGACCCGTTGGTACCATTTTTGTCACAGACGTAGTGGGTGGTCGAGACCACTTCTAAACGGTGTTTGCGAGGTCTTTGTTTCTGCAAGCGCTTCGGGATCGGTGTACAGCAGACTTCGTTTAAACTCACCTTACATCAGTCTCCAAATCTCCCTCTCGATCTTACACCTAGGACGGGTGACAACCGAACTCTTTCAGGAGGGGTTCGCTCACATCTCCTCAAATGATAAGGTCTTCACTTGTGACGACGATGGTTTGATGGGTGGCCTGTGAACTAGCATTATATTTCTTTAGACAAACACAACACTTAGGAGTAAGAGGTTGAAGACTAGAAGTATCATTTCTTGAAAATTCAAAGGTGCGAGTGTAGCTGCACTCAATGCTCGGTGACTGATGAACTTCAGGAGAAATTTTTAATTAACACAGATATTGAAGGAGTGGTGCAGAGGATCATAGGCGAAAAGCACTTGGTGCAGGCTCAAATTCATAACGTTGAACTTTTGGAGCATTTCTTGTACAACATAGTCCATTCGTTTGGCAGCTTTGAACGTGGAGAAAAAGCAATACGCAGCTACCTCCACTGCCTTGGGCTGCCTTAGCTATGATACTTCGATGGGCCTGGTGGGTGATGCCATTTGCACCGCACTTGTGCGAAGTCTGAGGAGGTCAAATAAGCCATAACATTGTTAAAAGAGGGCCTGTATAGAAAGAGTATGCAAACTTATGCTAATTACGTAAACTATTATGAGAATCTCTTCACCCCTACCCCTATCCATATTGAGAGACTCCAAGAAGATTCGCATATTGGTTTTTGCTCTCTGAAAATCAGAACAACCATTACAATAGTTGAATAACATTTTATATAAGATTGACAAATGAAACAACATTATAAGAATATCTAAAATCAAATTTAAGAAGATTTGAATTTCTATTTATATTGAATTGTATCGCAATATTTAACATTAATAAAAACATTACAATACCCTACGGATACACTTAGCCGAATTGGAGGAAGGGAATCCTCTAGTTATTTCTCTAATCTGTATCCTGCCGCCATCAATTAGGATTGTTTCCCCAAACGATCATAATATTAATATACGAATAATTTATGAAAATTAACTGATACAAAAATACAAGTTTTGTTACAACTTAAAAATATTATTATAGTGATAACTTTCATTAAATATAGTAATATAATTACGAAATACATTACTAAGGTTACGTGACGTAAGCCTTGACGTTTGCAGATGAGATTTGATGCTGGGAAATACTTAATTAATTAGCCGATCAATTTTGACGAAAAAATAATGTCGACTACATAAGGTCATAGCTGACGTCACTGAAAGGAACGTATCGCCCGCCCACCTGCAAATCTCATTTACTGGAATATTGAAGTCTTCCAATTTCTCGGCTTACAACCATTATTCGATTCAGGCACAAACAAAAAGAAGTCTTAACAAATGAAATTTTGGTCAAATCCCTCACTCTTGATTATCGTAGATCAATATTCTTTGAGAGTTTACATTGATTTTCCTCTTTTGATCCTTCCTCCTTAGAGCTCACTACCTTTTATTCTAGTTAGATCTCGATTGTTTTATAGAATTTTTTGAGTTCATTTTGAAGGATTTTGAAGGATTTTGAAGGAATTTTAAGAATTTTAATGATTTCAAAACTAATCAGTTCAATGCATTCAATATGTGGAGATCTTCATTTAAAAGAAAAGTCATTAAAATAAGAATCGATTATCAAAAGTTACATCTCTAAAAGGTACTTTACTTCAAGAATTTCTAATAAAATTTTCTTTTTTCTTACATATCTTTTGCAATGGCTCCTATTGATGTTCCAATCTCTAACCTAATGCGAACTTGCGCTAATAGGGGGAAGCCTACAAATGTGGGACATAGTTTCCAAATCAACCTCTAGAATTTTAGAAGTTGATTCTTTGTTGGATTTTCAATATGCTCTTATTAGATCACAATGAGAGAAAAGGGAAATAAAGTACTAAGATTCAAATAAAAATCTAGGTGAACAATGCGATTCTTTTCAATGAAATGATTTTTATTTCTCAGCAACATATTTCCAACAACCCAAATTAAAGAAAATATGGAAGTATATCATGAATACATTAAAATCTTTCACAATGAACAAAATAAATAAATGAAAAGATCATGGCTTCATATATTTATTTGCTCATAACTTTCATATCTCATATTCAGATATTACTTATAATGAATTCAAACATATGAAGCTAATGAGGTATAAATGAATACTTGATTTAAAACAAAAAGTCTATAAAGCACATAGGACAAGAGTATTTCTACTTTAGTTTGAGTATGAATAAGTGTGAGGATCTTATTTATGGGAAACTTAGCCTAGAAAAAGTTAGAAGCAACATGATAGAAAATAGTAGACACGATTATTGTTGCATGTATGAAACTACTACATGATTATGAAAAAGTTTTTAATTTGGAATTAAAATCCTTTGGATTGGTGTTTCTAGTTGATGATTGTTATACTACATTTTAAGATGAGGTTCAAGATATAATTTAGATCTTTTGTAATCTTTGGATGTGTTACTTTTCAAGTAGAAACTTCAAACTAGTGACATGCTTTTATAATTTTAAAAAGTTGATTTATCCTTTAGGGTGTTATGTCCATTTAATGGAGGCTTTCTATGATAAATTGAATTGTACAGGATATTAAAAACTAACATTTTATTCATATCCCTCATGTTGTTTCCACAATGCTTTTACATATTTACTTTTGGCATTTTAAGATTGAGTGAAAATGTAACATGTGTGTCTCTTGATTACATCTCTCCCCCTTCTTTATTGGTTCATAGGTTCTTTATAGATAACAAAATGGGACTTACAAACATGTCATGTTGTACTACCTTGAACAATGACACAATGGAAGAGAACTATCAAATTGGCATTCAAGAGATTGTAGTCTACCATGCATCTTGTTGTTAGACTAATTCATCACACATATTAAATGAGTAGTGAGGACATTCAAGTGCTTGTGTGGATTTTGAGAACCAATAGTGCAATAGTGTTCATTTGTCAGACTAAAATATTCTATGCAACACAAAAGGTATAATGAATCTTCACCTTATTTATTTCCATTATCCCTCAAAAATACCAAAAATAAGAGAAGGACAACCAAGATAATATCATGGCTATCTTTAACTAATAGAATAGAGGAAAATAGTTATTAGATTGACAACTTTCTTAAGGTACAAATTACACAAAGTAGGTCGTTAAATCTAATTTTTCATTTTATTTTATTTACATGAACAATAGGGCCCAATTAAATGATGTGAATAGTTCACCCAATAGCACAAAAAATTAAGATATTTTATTGAAAATTAAAATAATGTGCCAATTGGTGATCTAAGTACAAAAGATCTCTAATTTTTTGAGCATCTTTTGAACACAACATTGAAATTTGTAAAAATTGTGCACCATCAAGAAAATTTCTCTAGGTGAACTAGGATGCCATAATTAAAAAAATAACATTAGAATGGTTCATTATCCCATTTAAAAATCTAAAAGTATAAATCAATGAAAAAAGAAAAGAATGCATGGAATCTACTAAAGTGATGCCATGAATGCATGTAAGATAAAATCCTATGAAGGAGAGAAACTAATTTGGCCAAAATAAGCATAGAAAAAATATCTTTAACTCTTGTGATTTCTCACGGGGTTCTTGTTTGAAAGGGAAAATCCAAAAGCTAAACCCTAGGCGTGGGAAATAAATAAAAATTAAACTTAAAAAAATCATTAACCTTCATTAACATCATGCTTTAATGTCATGTTGGTGTCCTTTATTTGAAGGCCTCAAAGGATTTGTACAACTAAGTAGTAACTTATCTTGTCACATGAAATTGCACCCTATTGAAATTAGTTTAACATTCCAATGACACACTGAGAATGATCTCAAGGTGTGGGAACCTATAGTTGAGGTTAGAGACTTAGAGGAAGTTGAATTACTTTTTAAGATGGATAGAATGTGTTGATTCAACCCAACACACATTTAAACTACAAGTAATTGAAAGAAAAATAACATAAAGTACAAAAAATAAAGTAATCAAGGAGAAAATATTTGAAGGTATACATTTTTTTTGTTAGTCCAAGGTATCTTCGCGACCTAGCCCGGCACCCATTTGGGGCAAGACTAGTCCCTGAAGATGTACCAAGCCACCCATAAGCTAGGTGCATCGGTTGATTCCAGGCCTTAGAGTCGAACCCAAGACCAATGGGGATAAAACCCATGGTCCAAGCCAACTCTACTACCTGTCTGGGCTGTTTGAAGGCATATGTTAGCATTACGTGAGAAGCCAAAACAAGAGCAAGTATGATAGGGAGGATCCTAGTTTGCTTGAGTCAGCTTGACTCACTCTAAGACTTTCATCCTAGCCCAACTTGAGAATTCTCCTCTCACTATTCCCCTAATCCACTCTAGGTCCTCACTACCGAGGTTTGATACTCTGCTCTGTGTGAATTCACTTTCATAAATCCACCAACTCACTAATCCACCGGATCTCACTAGCCACCTTGCAGGGTTTTCTCTACCATGGATTATACCTACAACTTCTGCTAAGTTGTTTTCCTCCTCATGCTTGGATCTTCTCTCCCTTTGATCCCATCTTCCTCTGGTCTAAGGCTAACAGCCTAGACTCCAGTCTACCCTGCAAGTGATTCCTCTTGGTCATTGATACCTAGCCAAGTTATCATCAAGCTCGCCTAGGGCCAGTTTGTTGAAACGATCGACGCCATTCCCTAGTCTACTACACATAGAACTCTACTATACATGGATGACTCTTCTTGACAACCTCCAATGGTCGCGTGGATACCATGATGGAGAATCAAGACAGAGCCATGTTATAACTACTTGTCACCAACAGAAAACAAGAAACAAAATGATAACTTATTTACAGAGCCGAGCTTGACACGACTTCAAAATTGGGACTCACAAAACTTAGAAAAGTAACATCTACTCTATCACACTATCATTTAAAGATTTAAGCCATTATTTATAGTTTTCAAACGAAAATTGAACTTTGAGAAAGAAACCAAAAAATAGTCCTCAAATTGTTATTCAAAAGATGTTCTTTATTCCACCTATTGGTGGAGGAGCACCTCATCCCTTCAAGGGCCCATATGTGGGGCATGATTTAGTTTGTTTTTGTTTTGTTTTAAATAGGGTCTATTTAGACCCAATATGATATAATAAGGCCAATAGTGCCATTAAAATGTAAAGGTTGAGTCAGTTGAGTCATATGTCCTGAAAATTGTCAAATTGCTCAGATAGGGCCTAGTGGTCAAAACAAGTCAAAATGGAAATATCAAGGTTGTGGGGAGTATTTTGTGTCATTTTTAATGTTATAAAATGTTATTTAACCTGTTTGGGGTATTGGATGATCAAGAAGTACAATAAACCAAAAGTTGTCAAAAAGCAAGAAATGATGTCAATGCAACTTTTCAAAGTTGCTTGACAACATTTACAACAAAGGTTGGTTTTGGGTGGTTATAGTTGGTTGGTCAGTTGGGAATCCTTATAATTCTATAAATATGGTGAAATAATTCCTCAAAATGATGTAATTCTCAGAATTGAAGTTTTTGGCAATAATAGTAAGTGGTTTCCTTGCACATTCTGTGTTTTTCCTGAACTTTCCTCACATTCAATTTGTAATTTGTTAGTTTTAACCATTTCTATGTATTGAAGGTTCATTAAAATGGTTTGGGGGTTTAAGAACAGTAAATTACCTTTCATTTCCTTCAGGTTTCATGTCATTTGGTGTTGTTTTGGCAAAGATACAATAAGTTCTCTCAAAATTGTCAAAACCCAGAACTAGGGCAAACTGAGACAAAGATAATGCTATATCTTTTTGGTCTTGGTTGATCAAGCCACAAAAATTGGTGGAAATATGTAATATTATGTAAATTATCATTCCATTATTGTTTCAGGGTTTCATGATAGGTTTTGCACATGGTTTGAGACATGAAGGTGACTGAAAACTTGCCTCAAGAAGGTTTGACTGTCACAAGAAAAATATAGTCCTGATACGGGCTCAATATCTCAAAATGTAACCATTGGATCTTTCTAATTTTTTGATATGTTTGTCATACTTGAGTTTTCTAGAGTCCCACTGGAGGGATCTGCAAAATATGTCCAATGGAAAAAGTTATTCATCTTTGAGTGAACATGTGTCAAAGAGGCCAGTAAGTTCTTGTTTAATAGTAACCTTTTGTACATGTTGAGGGTTGGATCAGAGTACATGGTGTTTGGTAATTAATGGTTGGTATGAGTTTTGAGATGGTGTGTGGAAGTGTCAAGGTTCTATATAAAGTGATGGTATCCTTCAAACAAACTTATACTCCCTTTGGTTTATGACTGCCCTCAATCCCAAGAAACCTATCCTAGTTGGTCTAGAAGGTATGATTGTGTTCATAGGCAAGAAGCAATATGTGTGGAGTTTTATAAAAAATTATGGCAAACCTTCATAAGGGAAAGTGATTAATCATTGTGAAACCTCAACAATGTGAGGTCGATTCCTAAAAGGTGTAGGGATTGTGTGTGGGTGTGAATGCACTACATCAGATTGGTATCAGAGCAAGGGGGTAGTTCTTATTGAAGGTTGAAAGGAGTGAGACAAGATGTCTCCGAAGAATGCAGGTAGAACAAGGGAGATCCAAGAATTGAAGGAGAAGAACACAAGGTTACAAGAGTCCTATCATGCCCTCTTAGCAAGGCTTTAAGCCTTGGAGACTAGTCAGAGAAGAAATGTTGATGTAGGGGATGTTAGTGAAGAAGAGGAAGGAGATGAAGAGTTCCATGAGGCAAAGGAAGAAACTGAAGAGCATATAGACCCTGAAGAACAAAGAACACTCAGAATTCTTAAGGTGGTAAAAGGAGACAAGTACAAGGTAAGGGGTGATATACCAATGTATGATGGTAGTTTGAAAGAGGAAGAACTTTTGGATTGGATAGCAGCAATGGATGCTTATTTTGATGGCGAAGGCATACCTAATGAACAAAAGGTCAAATAGGAAAAGACAAAACTCAAGGGACATGCACTCCTATGGTGGGATCATGAAGAAGCTAATAGAAGAAAGAGAGGAAAGACCAAGGTTACTTCTTGGGGTCGGATGGTGGCTAAACTAAAAGGTAATTTCCTTCCTAAAGACTATGAAATTCAATTGTATAAGAGATTGCAAGGGTTAAGGCAAAAGGAACAAGATGTTAAGGCATATACTAATGAATTTTTAAAGTTGAGTATAAGGTCTGGTAGAGAAGAAGATGAATTTGTTAAGGTTGCTAGATACTTAGGAGGTTTGAGATTTAATATTCAAGATGAGTTGGTTGTGGCTAACCCCAATAATGTCAAGGAATGTTATCAATTATCTCTCAAGGTGGAAGAAAAGATGAAGAGGAGACAAGATAAGGCTGCAAGAGGTAGAGGCAATAACAATGGTAGGGGTAGAGGTAAATTTACTTCACATAAACCAAACAATGAGGAAGAAGGTGAAGTAAAGAAAGATAAAGAGCATTCATTTTCTGATTTTAGAGGTGGTTTTGGTGGTAATAGAGGTAGATTTGGTAGGGGTTTTAACCAATTTTCAGGGAGATGTTACAACTATAATGAGTATGGGCATCCTTGTTTCAAATGTCCTGAGAAGGGAGCATCATCATCATCATCCTCTAGAAGGGTTGCATATGCTCAAGAGGAAGAGGTTAGTGATAGTCCAAAGACAATTGTGTGTACAGGAGAAGTTGGTGAGTGTTTGATGATGAAGAAGTCCTTGTTGAAGACATCAACACAACATGAACCCATTCAAAGGAGAAGCCTCTTTAGGACAAAGTGTAAGTGCAAAGGTAAACTTTGTACTTTGGTTGTTGATTCAGGTTCAAGTGATAATATGGTTTCAAATGAAATGGTTGAGAAATTGCAATTAGAGAGGATACCTTATAAGAATCCATATAAATAATTTTGGGTTAATGATGATATTAGTTTGTTGGTTAAAGAGCAGGCAAGAGTTGATTTTTAGATTGGTGAATACAAGGAAAGTGTTCTATGTGATGTTTTACCCATGGAGTGTAGCCATATCTTACTTGGCAGACCATGGCAATATGACAACCGTACACTCTACAATGGTAGGGAGAACACTTATACTCTTGAGAAGAATGGATTACAATATACATTCTTGCCCATGAGTGAGGATGTTAAGGGTAAAGGTAAGATTGTGATGTTTGGTAAGAAGACATTGGTTCAAGCCGAGAAAATTGAAACAAAATCTACACAAGAGAAGGTGGAACACAAGGATAGCATTGGGGTAATGATTGGTTCTATTTGGTGTCCTACTAAACCCACTTAGATCAGTACACCTATTATGAAAACTGATCCAAATCAGAGTGTTCTAGAGAAGCCACATGAACCAAGCCAACCGGTTCAAGTTTCTACACATGCATATACCGGTTGCCCACCAATGGGAAAGTTCTTTTCTGATCCTTATTGTGTGAATTGGATTGCAGGTTCTTATCCTTTTGTTGTTGCAGGATATTAGATGATTCAAGGTCCCTTTCATGATGGATACTCATGGGGCATGAGTTCTTTTCTAAGGGGAGTATGGTGGAGGAGCACCTCATCTCTTCAAGGGCCCATATGTGGGGCATGATTTAGTTTGTTTTTGTTTTGTTCAAATAAGGTCTATTTAGACCCAATATGATGTAATAAGGCCAATAGTGCCATTAAAATGTAAAGGTTGAGTCAGTTGAGTCATATGTCTTGACAATTGTCAAATTGCTCAGATAGGGCCTAGTGGTCAAAACAAGTCAAAACGGAAATATCAAGGTTGTGGGGAGTATTTTGTGTCATTTTTAATGTTATAAAATGTTATTTAACCTATTTTGGGTATTGGATGATCAAGAATTACAATAAACCAAAAGTTGTCAAAAAGCAAGAAATGATGTCAATGCAACTTTTCAAAGTTGCTTGACAACATTTGCAAAAAAGGTTGGTTTTGGGTGGTTATAGTTGGTTGGTCAGTTGGGAATCCTTATAATTCTATAAATATGGTGAAAGAACTCCTTAAAAATATGTAAATCTCGAAATTAAAGTTTTTGGCAATAATAGTAAGTGGTTTCCTTGCACATTCTGTGTTTTTCCTGAACTTTCCTCACATTCAGTCTGCAATTTGTTAGTTTTCACCATTGCTATGCATTGAAGGTTCATTAAAATAGTTTGAGGGTTTAAGAATAGTAAATTACCTTTCATTTTCTTCAGGTTTCATGTAATTTGGTGTTGTTTTGGCATAGATACAATAAGTTCTCTCAAAATTGTAAAAACCCAGAACTTGGGCAAACTGAGACAAAGATAATGCTATATCATTTTGTTCTTGGTTGATCAAGACACAAAAATTGGTGGAAATATGTAATATTATATAAATTATCATTCCATTATTGTTGCAGGGTTCCATGATGGGTTTTGCACATGGTTTGAGGCATGAAGGTGACTGAAAACTTGCCTCAAGAAGGTTTGATTTTTCAAGAAAAGTACAGTCCTGATACAGGGTCTATATCTCAAAACGTAACCGTTGGATCTTTCTAATTTTTGGATATGTTAATCATAACCTACTTTTCTAGAGTCCCACCATAGGGAGCTGCAAAATATGTCCAATGGAAAAAGGTATTCATCTTCGAGTGAGCATGTGTCAAAGAGGCCAGTAAGTTATTGTTTAACAGTAACCTTTTATACATGTTGAGGGTTGGATCAGAGTACATGGTGTTTGGTAATTAATGGTTGGTATGAGTTTTGAGAGGGTGTGTGTAAGTGTAAAGGCTCTGTATAAAGTGATGGTATCCTTCAAACAAACTTATACTCCCTTTGGTTTATGACTGCCCTCAATGCCAAGAAACCTATCCTAGTTGGTCTAGAAGTTATGATTGTGTTCATAGGCAAGAAGCAATACATGTGGAGTTTTATAAAAGATTATGGCAAACCTTCATAAGGGAAAGTGATTAATCATTGTGAAACCTCAACAATGTGAGGTAGGTTCCTAAAAGGTGTAGGGATTGTGTATGGGTGTGGATGCTTTGCATCACCTATCCAACCTCGTTACAGAATGCCCATTGGGTATTTTATAGCCTCTACGACATGTCATGAATCATCCCAAACCGACGAGATTGAACTCGACACAATCGGTTTCTAACTGTAACTATCTTTTGATTTCCATCGGGTCATCGGGTTAGCACCGAAACACTTACACTGATGTGTGATGGCAGTTTACAACTCACTTTCTTTTCTATCGGGTCATTGGAGTAGCCTCAAAACACTTACTTCGATGTTCGATGACATTTTACACTTTGCGCACTTCCACATTGGTTTCCATCAGGTCATCGGAGTAGCATTAAAATACTCTTACCGATGGCGGATGGTGCGCTCCCAACAGAATGCTTCATTGTTGGGTTATCGGTGTAGCCCCAAACATGTTTTGCTGATGGCCAATGATGTGCTCCAAACCTGCTTCCTTCCCATCAGGTTATCGGTGTAGCTCCAAACTTGTGATGCCGATAGCCGATGGTGCGCTCCAAACTGCATGCTTTCCCATTGGGTTACCGGGTGACACAAAAACTAGTCTTGCCAATTCTCGATGGCTTCACTTCGATTCGCTCCACTTGCTAACTTCTCGCTGGGTCCCACCATGGTCACCAAGTTACAGGAGGTAAACCTTGTGCAACTTTCCATTGCAGTATAGCGATCGACATTGATCATCCCAGACTTGCTCACCTGTTAGCTGGCAGTTTCATCGGGTTATCGGTGTAGGTGGAAAACACTCCTGCCGATATCCGATGGTTCCACTTTGACTCACTCCAACCGCTGGTGACTCCATCAGGGTAAGTCTTTCCAAAAAACAAAACTTTCACAAAGAAAACAAAAATGCACCCCAAGCTCCAAACATACAACCTAATGGACTAGAACTATTCCTTATGCCAAAATTGCCAAAATTGAAAAGGGTATCTACTCATCCTTAGGTGCTCCTAAACCAAAGTAAACCAATATCCAAGAAGGATACACAAGATTTGTAAGTGGAAAAATTAAAGAGAAAAACCCCAATATTATGTAGATGACATAAATCCTAAATAATTTACAAAGAGAGAGAGAGAGAGAGAGAGAGAGAGAGAGAGAGAGAGAGATGTTGGTATTTTGAATATGTTGATATGGTTTTGTCATTGATGTCAACACTTATCAACTCTGGTTAGTCCACTAACACTTGGAGAATTGGCAATGTTCACCGGCAAACAAGTGACTTATGCACAGTCACCAGTATCTATTTCACCGACAGGATATATTGTTCACCAACACTTGGAATGACATGGAGAATATTTGGTTATGTCAAAAACATCATTTGGACACTTTGTCTTGGAGATTTGTTCATTGGTATATTCGAGTTTGCATATTTGCTGTTACTGGCAGATAGGTCCAGGATAAACACTGGAAGGCTTATCTATTCCAGATCAGCACGACATGCTATGGAGATGATTTATTATCATTGCAAATGCATTAAGCCGACATGTTGAATCGGATATTTCATTGGTTATTCATTTACTTGTAAATTGTTTTGTTGTAATATCTTTTGTAAAGCCGACCTATACATTTTGGTCCTAGGCTTCGGCATATATGTAAGATCTTATTTTATCGAAGTAGAATGTAAGGAAAAAAATGCGAAAAGGATTGTAATGAGGTATATGCAAGAATAAGCAGAGCTATACACGCAGACATCATTTGAAGGTTGAAGGAAGGTTTTTGTGAAGGCATATCAGAACTAAACCGGTACTGAATCTAGCATATGAAGATGCTATTTTGAGCTGTACATCATTATTGGATTTAACCATCCAATTGTAGTCAGTGTGACTCCCATTTGTGTTTGAGTAGTGAGTTCTAGGTGCTTGGCCTTTCTGCATGTGCAGACCCCCTATTGTATACACATACTATATGCAGTAGTATCATCTGATTGTGGGTAAGGTTTCCCACCGTGGTTTTTCCCCTTACAGGGTTTCCACATGCAAACATTGGTGTTATGTGTTATGGAAGTTGTTGTCTTTTTGTTTCATGCATTGATCTTTATCAGTACTACAGTTAACTGATAAAATGTCTACTGACATTAAGTTTGGTTTACCTGTATTAAGCATTGAGTTTTGGTTAAGTTAATTTTAGTTGAAAATCATTAGACAACTGATTCACCCACCCCTCTCAATTGTCTCCGAGACCTAACAATGGAATGTTACCATGAATAAATGAGAGAGGAACCTCAAATATATAGAGGTGAGAGTGCAGTTGTAAATGTATCTCCCAAGCCTAAGCATGCCATCTAGCATCTTATGTGTGTGAAAAGTGTAAAAATCCTCATAAGGAGGAAATATAATTTTTGACATATTTGGAATAAATAAAATGAGTTATGTGAGAACTCATATAAGACAAAGGAATTGTATGAATTCCTTATAAATATTCCTACAAGTAACAAGTAAAAGGAAATTAACTTTATCAAGTAAAGATTAATTTCTAACACCCCCCTTAAGCTTTACTTGGGGGGTTTATATCAAACCCTTCAATGGGTTGTAATCCAAGATTATTATAATGATGAAAAAATTTATCTTTACAAAGTGGTTTGGTGAGAATATCTATAATTTTATCTTCACCTTTATAATATAGAAGAGAATTTTTTTTTCTTCAATTTTCTCTTTTATGACTTGGTGTTGAAGAACAATGTGCTTGGTCCTTACATGGAATATTAGATTCTTTTCCAAATCAATGACACTTTGATTATCACAATACAAAGGTGTAGGAGTTGCTTGAGGTAGACCCAAGTCTTCAAGTTATCTTCTTAGCCATAGGGCCTCTTTGGATGCATTTACCTACATGATTGGTACAACCCTTATATATAACTTTGGTAGAGCCAAGATAAGTATATTATTGTTTCTTACTATTACATGAGATTGCACCTAATCCAACAAAAAACAACATCCACAAGTAGATCTCTCATCATTGGTATTCCCCCCTAGATTTGAATCAGTATATCGTTTCAAAATAAATTCACAATTTGCATGTCATAAAATAAACCTACATTAAGAGTGTCTTTGTCTTCAGTTTCTTCTACAAGTGTTTCAGCTCTAACAAATGCTCCATCAAATATTTCAACTGATTTCTGTGTGATTCTTGGTTGAGCCTTTGTAGGTTTTCCATATGATTTAGGTGAAACTGGTAAGTTATGCAAATAACACTTTCCCATTCCTTCATCATTTAATTTGAGCATTTTCTCAAAATTTTCCCATAATTTCTCTTGAGTTTCTTGAGTGGGATAGACTAATTCTCTGTTATGTGGAACTCTTGCATCTTGTGCTGGTTTCAAATTATTGCAATATTGACTGGAATTTGCTGCCATAGTGATTTCTTGTCCATTATGAGGAAACTTAACACATTGGTGGTATGTAGAAGGAACTTCTTGAATGCCATGATTCCATGGTCTTCCTAGAAGAATGTTATAAGATAAGTTCAAGTCCAGAACCTGGAACAATGTATAACTTTCCACGGGTCCTATTTTGATTGGTAACACCACAGTTCCTTTAGAAGAACGTTCTTCCTCATCATACACCTTGATAGTTATTTTCTTCTTTGGATCTACTGTATTTTCTGAATATCCCAAAGCCTTTATTAAACTTAATGCACAAATGTATAAGCCATACCCACCATCTATGAGCACGCGTTTGACACAGGTTTTATGAATGGTGACTTCAACATGTAAGGGACCATTGTGAGGGTGTTGCAAGGATGCGTCATCATTTTCAGAAAAGGACAAGAAATGTGGGGCTATGAGGTGTCCCACCATTTGTTTGAACTGATCCACATCCAGATCTTTTGAGACTGTTGTTTTTGTTAGAGCCTTCTCCAATATTTCCTTATGCATAGACGAAACTTTTAGGAGCTCCAAAATTGAAATTTTAGCGGGTGTCTTTTGTAATTGTTCCACTAAATTGTATTGTCTTGAAGTGGATGTTGATTTATTTGTTATACCCAGAAATGTAACCTTCGCTTTGCTTCTTGTAATAACATTGATTGGTTCTGAAGGTGTGTTGTCTTTGACAATGATGAAATTTACCACAACATCATATGTGTAAGTGTAGTTTACTTTAGCTTTTCCTTTTTCATCTTTTGGTTTGGATTGTTCACCTTTTTCATAATTTGGAAGTGGATTTTTGAATGCTAGATGTGATTCATTCATCTTATGACCATCCACTGTGATAGTTCCATTATCGATTAAATCTTGAATAAGATGCTTGAATCTTTGACAATCATTGGCTTGGTGTCCTTTGTTTCGATGATAATTGCAAAAATGATTGTCATTCCACCAATTAGGTTTGACTTGAGGGTCATAATTCCTTGCTTCTGGTAAGGTAATCAATTTATTTGCAAGAAGAGTTTTCAAAGCTGATTCCAACGGTTCTCCAATGTTTGTGAATTTCTTGCGAGGATTGGAGAAGAAAGACTTGGATCTACTGTTCTCTTGATTGTTGTTGTTTGGTACTTGACTTGATAAGTTTAAGATTGGTTGTTGTTTGGTAGCATTGCTGTCATCATTTCCTCCATTGGTAACATTCCTATTCTTTGACCAAAATTTAGGTTTGTCATTGTTATTGTTGTTGTTGTTGTAGGAATTGCAAAATTTTAACTCTCCTTTCTTTACCATTGCATCTTCTATCTTTAGACCATTTTCAATCATTTTAGCAAAAGGAGGACATTGCATTTTAAGACGAAACTCTTTTCACTGATAAGGTTGTCAATGAATATGTCCATTTTCTCTTGATCGGGTACATGTCTCTTGGATATCTATTTAACATTCATTTCCGTCATTGTAAAAAGACCATGAAAGGTTCACCATTGTTTTGCTTGACGTTACATAGATCTAGCATTGTTATCTCATTTCTTACATTATAGGAGTATTGTGAGATAAATCTATTCACAAGTTCTTCAAAATATTTAATCCCAGATGGTAATCTTGAGAACCATTCCGTTGATTGTCCACTTAAGCTTCTAGGGAATAAACGCATCAGGTAAGTTTCATCCTGTGCAAATTCCATACTCATGGTGCAAAATTTTCTAATGTGATCTTGAGGATCGGATTTCCCATCATATTTATCATATTTAGGGACTTCACAATGTTGTGGGAATGGTATCATGTTTAAACTTTTGTCAAAAGGATATGGGAAGATGTCCTCTAATGAATATTTCTTAGAATTTGTTCCATTCTGTATATCTTGTATTTGTTGTTGTAAGGTTTCTATTTGTCGAGTGAGAGTTAACAAAGGATTATCAATATGGGTTCTTCTTGCATCCTCATAAGTTCTTCTGTCACCACACTCTCTTCTTGTATCATCATGGTCTTTTCTCGTTTATCTCCTCTTGTTTCCTCATGATTTACTTGATTTACATCCTCGTTATTGGGATCATCAGTGTTTTGATGGTTACTCATCTCTGCATCTTGTTTCAAACTTTCTATGTTAAAGTCTTGTGGCAATTTAGCTCCTGATTTTGTCAACATTAGGATGTACTTTTCTTTTTATTTTTCCAATAAATTTTCCATTAGTCTGTCAAATTTATAATCTTGTTCTAGGTCTCTAATGGTGTTATTTACTACTTCTTCACCAACATCTATGTATTCAAATTGATGAAACATTGGATTTTCTTCCATTTGTTTTTGTTGTTTTCTGAATTGCTCGTATTGAGCTCTAGTCCAAACTAGCATGTGATTGATTTGGACTTCTCGAGTTTTGATCTTCTAAAATGTCACTCAATAAGTGATCACTGGTTTAGGAAGATAAGCTTTGTTGATTTTACCATTGTTATTAGTGCGTTGCGATAAGGTATCTTGTTGTTGAAAAGCATGTTCTTGCAAAATTTCTTCGTCAAACTCCGTTCCATAACCACATAAATAGTGACGAAAACGGTGTAGGAATGTCCCGTGTTTTAACAAGATTTTGCGATTGATGTACAAGAATCTTGTCTTCTTCAAAGTAGCCTTATAACTAGGTTTTCTTTTCTTAAGGCGATATTTAAAAGTCATATAAGCATATGATGGTTTACAAGTTTGTTTGATTCCAATGTGAGTGCAATATTTATTTTGATAAAACCTAGGTTCAAACAGGAATGATATATCCAAGATAATGAACAAAGGTTGATATGATCAAGTTTCATGATAAAGGATCTGATGTTTCCTGATGAGAAACTGATAATAATGTTGATCTTTTTGCACTTAAGATGGTTCAATCACTAACTTGTTGAATGTTTTATGCTTATGAAAACCTTTGGAAATAACCTATTTGATTGATAAGCTGATTATTTGACCAGTTTAAAGACCTGTGATAGTTGAAGACAAATATACTCGAAAAAGGGTATTTGAAAATGATATTGAAATTTTGGTGTGATATGCAAAAAAACCCTCTATTTTAGATGTAGGAAAACATTTGCGCTGACCTATTTGTCAAAAGCTCTAACCTACGCGATAAATGTGCTACTCTATGTGATTAAAAGTGCTTCTATGTGAAATAAAAGAATTAAAATATAGTGTAAAAGAATAGTTTCATGTTGAAAAGCGTTATTCCAAAGATCAAATGCATGATTCTAAGGGATAAAAGTGTTGTACTGTTGTTTAAAAGAACTGTTCTATTGGTCAAAAGCATTGTTCTGTGCAACAAATGCACAATTCTGACTGTGTTAAAGAGATTTTCAAATTTTCCAGCAAGTTGTCAGATTTTTACTCAATTCAGACTGATGATTTTTTTAGTTTTTGACCATTTTGAAAACATTTTTGAAGACACAAAAGACATAATGTTTTGGAAATCAAAGTGCACAAGCAAGCACAAATCCTATGGTAGGTCGAGACAATAATTGTTGAATCTCACATGGGGTTTGCCCCGAGGCTACGCTATTCAGAGCAGATATTTAGGTGCTTGACCCCACTGGATCCACCCTCAACACTCACTTCTTTGGGGCAGCCAAGCATCGATTTCCATGAAAACTCCCCATGAAAAACTTTATATCTCTACTAAGAACCGTATGTGTGTGAGCTGCTTCAGAGGTCTGACATCCTGGACCAACAATTACAAGGATTTTGGTAGCAAATACAAAATATTTTTAGTAAGGGCTTCCGGTCATGTGGCCATACATGCGACACTTAAACTCTGTAAATACAGAAGGTTCCCAGCCTACAGAGGTTACGCTCCATAGGGTTAATGGGGAAACATAGTGTCAGTATGAACTAATCAACAAATGTTGTTCACGACTTTCGTCAAAGACATAATTTATTTAGAGTGGATTGGAAGGACTCGATATTAGCCCGTTTCCACTTGGGTCGTTCCCTTCTCATTGCCCCCCTCAAGGCAACTCAGGAAGGCAAGCCCTCTAAAGGTTACACATAAAAGAAATAGGTCTAGTTTTCAAATCACCGTATACGAGTGAGAGCATACTTGCCTACTACTTCAACAAACACGAAAGAAAAAGGTTTATTTTAAGACTTCTAAGAATCTATGTGCAACTAATTTAAGGAAAACACTCAAATGCAAGGTGCATGCTGTTGATTATCCTCCTAGTTAGACTAGATGAGTAAGATATGATGTTTTACTTGAAAAACCCTTAATTTAGCTAAGTGAGGAAATGCATGAAATTTGCTCAAAATGGACCCTGCACCCACAAATGTCAATAGTTTTCAAATTCTTAAGCCTTGGACATTCGGACCTGCAAAATTGTTAGCTTTCAGATTATAAAAATTCAAATTTCACCCAGTGATAGAACATAAGTGCTAAAACTGCAAAAGCGCTATCCTAGATGGCAAAAGCACTATCCTAAACAATAAAAGTGCTAAATTGTACGACAAAGGTGCTAACCCTGTATTTCTTGAATGCGCGAATTCATGATTAAAAACACCATTCTATTTAAAACAGACGTTAAACTAAGCAATAAAAGCGCTAACCTACTTAACAAATGCGTTGTCAAATTTCACAGATGCATGAAACTGACTTACAAAAGCGTTAAATTGATTCTGCGAGAATAAGACAGGATATTAGAAAGGTAAGTGCGAGGCCTGATCCCCACAGTGGGCGCCAAAAATGTTAAAGTTGAACTCCAAAGAAATATCCTGAAACTTGTTAGTTTAGATCATAAAATATAAAAAGGAAATCTACAGGAAACTTAACTTCAACCAATGAAGTAACATGAAGTAAATGAAATAAACAAGATTATACCTTCCACGGTTTACACCTCATTGTGTCCTAACTCCATTGTTCTTGGTTGCAGATGATTTGATCTCAGACAAGCACTGGTAGCTTCCAAGATGGCATATGAAGAATGAACTAATAGTTAACTGATGCTATAATATTCATATGCAAATGATTTAAGCTAACATGATATTAAGCTATGATAAAAATTCTAAAATTGGTATTTGCTTCAAACTCAAACTCATGGATGCAAGAAAAAAACTCCTAGGATGACTATAAGATTAGCTATTAGTTTCAAAATGGCTTAGGAGACCTCTTTTTATAGATTTTTGAGTGCACGAGCTTAGGTGACAGAGATCAACGATCATGATCGAATCTTGCAAATTGGATGGCTATGAGTAAGAGGTTGAAGGTTGAGAGAAAGGGGGAAGGAGAAGACAAGTGTCACTCATCTCACCTTGACTGAGTTGAAGACTTGAGATGATATAGGATAATTGGAAAGGATGTAAGAATGAGAGGACAAGTGGACTCAAGTCCTCCTAAGATATAGTGATGTTAGAGAGAATATAGAAGAAGGCTAGGAAATATGTGCACGTACACAATATTTCATTTATTTTGGAAGTTGGAGATAATTGGCTAATAAATGATTTAATTTAATTGAATTTTGTTGAATTAATTTAGCCACATGATGAATGAGTTGGCAAAGTGGAGATGACATGGAGATGGAAAGGTGAGTTGGAAATATAATTAAATAATTAAGAAATTATTTAATTAATGAGACTATAGAATAGTAGATACATGAACAATTAAATATTAGATATTTAATTAATTGATTAGAAGAAAAGGATATAACGAATTAATTGATAAAATGTTTCAATTAAATTAATTAATAGAAGAATATAAAATGAATTAAATAAATTAATCTTTTCAAATTAACTATTTAATAGAAGAATAATTATTAAATAAATATAAAATATTTATTTAATTGCTCATAACCAATTTTATGTGTATACAATAAGATTTAATATATTGGATCATAAATATAATTTATACAAATGATCTAGTTACGAAAGTAAACAGTCTCAAATACATTACAACATATGTATTTATTATTTATAAACCAAACTTACATGATTGTAAATATGATTGACAAAAGATACTCATTTATAAAAGTAGACTAATTTCTGAAATCTATATGAATGTATTAATCAACTAAATTAATATAAAGCTATTTCTAAAATAAAATTAATATTCTTTAAATTAACATGTTCATATTCCTCATTGAAATGAAAGCTTAATCAAATTTAAGAATCTTGTAAACAAATAAAGACATTTATATTTATAATCATGATAGTTGTGGATACCATCAAAATATGAAGACCTAAAGAATTTTGTGAGACATAATTTCTTCCCATCTATAATAAATTAGAGTAACCATTAGAATAGTCAAACAACAGTATATGTAGGATTGACAAAGTAGAACAACACAATAATATTGTCTAGAATTAAATCTAAAAATTATATATTTTACTTTATCAAGGAGAGTGAATCTTCTATAATTGTTTCTTTGATATCATATCCCATCGCCATCAATTGAAAAGGTTTGCCATAAAATTATAACAAATTAGGTATAAGTCCCGGTTCACCCACCACCTATTTAAAAAAAAGTGAAACTCCAATAAACTGCTTGGCCCTCTCTATTTAAATAAATAAATCATTTTAACAAGTGCGGTTTCATCCCTGAATTATTTAAAGCTATTCAATTAAGTGCCCATTGATCACTTGATTACAAAATATGCTATTAAAAGTTACGTGACGTAAGCCTTGACGTTTGCAGATGAGATTTGAATGCTGGAAAATCTTTCCTTTCAATTAAAAGTTACGTGACGTAAGCCTTGACGTTTGCAGATGAGATTTGAATGCTGGAAAATCTTTCCTTTCAATCGCAACATTGAAATAATTAATTGATATCGCCAATCAATGTTGACTGCAAATGTTTGAAACGGCAAAATAATATAAAATCAATGACGTCACGGAAATGAATTTTATCGGCCGCCCAGATGCCAAATCTGATTTACTCGAACCTATTTAAATTCAATTCAATTCAGATTTCAGGCACAAACATAAAGCGAATTGTCTTCACAAATTATAGATTTTTGACAATGAGTAGTCAGGAAAAGCAGGGCAGCAGTTTGGAAGGGCGCGTAGCCATCGTGACGGGTGCCTCGAGAGGCATCGGCAGAGAAATTGCTCTGCATTTGGCTGAAAAAGGAGCCAAAGTCGTGATAAATTATGTAGGAAACCAGCAAAAAGCAGAAGAAGTCGCAGCCATAATCAATGAAAACAAGGACGGAGAAAGAGCGATTATATGCAGAGCAGATATTTCAGTTTCTGGGGACGTGAAAAAATTATTCGATGCAGCGGAGAAAGCGTTCGGAGGCGTCCACATAATCGTGAACTGTGCGGGAGTGCTCGATTCCAACTCACCCTCAATTGCAAACACGCCTGAAGAGGATTGGGATCGGACTTTCAACATTAACTGCAAAGGAGCGTTTTTGTGCTCGAGGGAAGCGGCAAACAGACTCGTACGTGGTGGCGGTGGCCGCATTATCAATTTGAGCAGCTCGCTTGTGGGGACTGTGAAGCCTGGGTATGGGGCTTACGCCGCCACCAATGCTGCCGTTGAGACCATGACCAGGATTTTGGCCAAGGAGTTGAGGGGGACTCGCATTACTGCAAATTGCATCGCACCAGGTGGGATTGTGACGGAGTTGTTTTTGGAGGGGAAGAGTGAGGAGTTGGTTGATAGGATTGCCATGGAGTCACCCTTTGAGCGGCTGGGGCAGAAGGAGGATGTTGCTCCCGTGGCGGCTTTCCTTGCTACAGATGATGCTGAGTGGGTTAATGGCCAGGTTATTCGTATCAATGGAGGCATCGTTTGAATAAGACTTAAGATTTAGGCTTTTGATTGGTTATAAATAGTATATTAGCTTTTCACAGTCTATGAAATGGAGTATGTAAGCTTGACGTATAATTTGAGTTTCCAATCTCTCTGAGTGATTTATCTTCAGAAAAAGAAAAGAATGAAAATGAGAAATGGAGTATGTAAACTTTATGCATGATTGGAGTTTCCAATCTCTCTGAGTGATTCATCTTCAGAAAAATGAAAGAATGAAAATAGGAAATATTGTAATGTTTTGTTTTCCAAGCAATCACTCAGAAAAAGGAAAGAATGAAAATAGGAAAATTATAATTTTTTGTTTTCCAAACTTTTTTCTTATAATAGCATCTTTCTATTCTTAAAATTTGACATGACTTGTTTTTATAAACAAGATTTTTATTTAAAAATGTTATCAAAATAAAAATTGAAGATCACAAGTTATATCGTTGATAAAGTATTTTGTTTCATCACCTCTTGGCTTCTGTACCGAGAGGATTTCATCACCTCTTGGCTTGATCTTGAACGGTATTTCGTTCGGGTTTCTATATAAATAGGGCGAGAGCGCAAGTTGTAGCTCAATCCTGCGATTACATACTGAGTGTCAATTATGAAGGGGATACATTGCCCTAGACCGATTGACTAGAGATTTAGGTGTCTCGCCTAGAATGTATCTACGTAGGTGTGCCCAAATCTGAGTAAAAACCTTTGTGATTAGAAGTCTTATTCTTATTGTTTTTCGAATACATTGGTGCAAGGGATACATGTCGTGTCAAATTGCAACGCAACATGCAATTTTCCCCCTTTATTTAGATTTGGTGTTGAACGTCTACCATCCATGTATCTAGGCATACCTTTATTCAATGGGGGCAATCAAAGACAATATTTGGTGCGACACTATTGGGAAGTGCACGAAGAAGGTGGGATGTTGGAAGGGGAGATGGTTCACCATGTCTAGCAAAATCACCATGCTTAAGGCAGTCATCGCTATCATACCAATATGTATGCTTTCATGTATCGAATTATCGAATGGGGATAGCACAAAGATAGCCTCTCTGCAAAAAAGTTTCCTTTGGGAAGGCTCCAATGAAAAAGAAACACATACCTCATCTCTTATTGTGGGACACTATAAAAAAAAATTGAAATTGAGAGGGGATGCCAGTATTCGTGAAATGCAAACATAGAACATTGCTCTTGGGGCCAAGCTAACATGGCGGATCTTCAAAATACATGTAGCCCTCTAGAGCAGACTCTTTCATCATCATTAATGATGATGAAACAGTCCCTCACTTTGCTACCATAGGTCTCCAATGGCGTGTGCACTACTTTCTCCAAGCCTAGGATGGTGACAAGAGGGTACTAGTCATTCCAAGAATCATACAAGGAGGAGCTATCAAGGTAACACACCTAATTTTCCATAGGAGGTTAGATTATAGTGCTCCTATATTTGATAATAAAATTCCGTACTGAAGAGCCCCTAGGTGGATTGGCAATAGTGAGTATGATGATTCTCTTAACCGCATACTCACTATTGCCAATCCACCTAGGGGCTCTTCAGTACGGAATTTTATTATCAAATATAGGAGCACTATAATCTAACCTCCTATGGAAAATTAGGTGTGTTACCTTGATAGCTCCTCCTTGTATGATTCTTGGAATGACTAGTACCCTCTTGTCACCATCCTAGGCTTGAAGAAAGTAGTGCACACGCCATTGGAGACCTATGGTAGCAAAGTGAGGGACTGTTTCATTATCATTAATGATGATGACGTCGAATCTTACAAATAGAAAGACTTTGATATGTTGGACTATGATTGTAAGGAACAGTTGCTAAAAAAAGCTCGGCAAGCGACATTTGCTATTATCTAATGGTAACGATAAAATTATGTATTGTGTGGCTAAATTTGATTCTTATCCCAGTAAGATTGACTTTGAGGTCATTAGTACGAAATCGATGCTTATCATTGGCCAACGGAGCTCTGTTGGGGCACAAATGTCCCCCCTAAGATGGGAGCATTTGTTTCGACCACCCTTCACAAGTGCAACTTAATGGGGAATAGACTGCAAAAGATTGGTATCTCGGGCCCTCACTGGTGTACTCTATGCAAAGAAAATGAAGAGACTGCTGACCATCTCCTGATTCAATACAAAGTGGCACAGACCCGTTGGTACCATTTTTGTCACAGACGTAGTGGGTGGTCGAGACCACTTCTAAACGGTGTTTGCGAGGTCTTTGTTTCTGCAAGCGCTTCGGGATCGGTGTACAGCAGACTTCGTTTAAACTCACCTTACATCAGTCTCCAAATCTCCCTCTCGATCTTACACCTAGGACGGGTGACAACCGAACTCTTTCAGGAGGGGTTCGCTCACATCTCCTCAAATGATAAGGTCTTCACTTGTGACGACGATGGTTTGATGGGTGGCCTGTGAACTAGCATTATATTTCTTTAGACAAACACAACACTTAGGAGTAAGAGGTTGAAGACTAGAAGTATCATTTCTTGAAAATTCAAAGGTGCGAGTGTAGCTGCACTCAATGCTCGGTGACTGATGAACTTCAGGAGAAATTTTTAATTAACACAGATATTGAAGGAGTGGTGCAGAGGATCATAGGCGAAAAGCACTTGGTGCAGGCTCAAATTCATAACGTTGAACTTTTGGAGCATTTCTTGTACAACATAGTCCATTCGTTTGGCAGCTTTGAACGTGGAGAAAAAGCAATACGCAGCTACCTCCACTGCCTTGGGCTGCCTTAGCTATGATACTTCGATGGGCCTGGTGGGTGATGCCATTTGCACCGCACTTGTGCGAAGTCTGAGGAGGTCAAATAAGCCATAACATTGTTAAAAGAGGGCCTGTATAGAAAGAGTATGCAAACTTATGCTAATTACGTAAACTATTATGAGAATCTCTTCACCCCTACCCCTATCCATATTGAGAGACTCCAAGAAGATTCGCATATTGGTTTTTGCTCTCTGAAAATCAGAACAACCATTACAATAGTTGAATAACATTTTATATAAGATTGACAAATGAAACAACATTATAAGAATATCTAAAATCAAATTTAAGAAGATTTGAATTTCTATTTATATTGAATTGTATCGCAATATTTAACATTAATAAAAACATTACAATACCCTACGGATACACTTAGCCGAATTGGAGGAAGGGAATCCTCTAGTTATTTCTCTAATCTGTATCCTGCCGCCATCAATTAGGATTGTTTCCCCAAACGATCATAATATTAATATACGAATAATTTATGAAAATTAACTGATACAAAAATACAAGTTTTGTTACAACTTAAAAATATTATTATAGTGATAACTTTCATTAAATATAGTAATATAATTACGAAATACATTACTAAGGTTACGTGACGTAAGCCTTGACGTTTGCAGATGAGATTTGATGCTGGGAAATACTTAATTAATTAGCCGATCAATTTTGACGAAAAAATAATGTCGACTACATAAGGTCATAGCTGACGTCACTGAAAGGAACGTATCGCCCGCCCACCTGCAAATCTCATTTACTGGAATATTGAAGTCTTCCAATTTCTCGGCTTACAACCATTATTCGATTCAGGCACAAACAAAAAGAAGTCTTAACAAATGAAATTTTGGTCAAATCCCTCACTCTTGATTATCGTAGATCAATATTCTTTGAGAGTTTACATTGATTTTCCTCTTTTGATCCTTCCTCCTTAGAGCTCACTACCTTTTATTCTAGTTAGATCTCGATTGTTTTATAGAATTTTTTGAGTTCATTTTGAAGGATTTTGAAGGATTTTGAAGGAATTTTAAGAATTTTAATGATTTCAAAACTAATCAGTTCAATGCATTCAATATGTGGAGATCTTCATTTAAAAGAAAAGTCATTAAAATAAGAATCGATTATCAAAAGTTACATCTCTAAAAGGTACTTTACTTCAAGAATTTCTAATAAAATTTTCTTTTTTCTTACATATCTTTTGCAATGGCTCCTATTGATGTTCCAATCTCTAACCTAATGCGAACTTGCGCTAATAGGGGGAAGCCTACAAATGTGGGACATAGTTTCCAAATCAACCTCTAGAATTTTAGAAGTTGATTCTTTGTTGGATTTTCAATATGCTCTTATTAGATCACAATGAGAGAAAAGGGAAATAAAGTACTAAGATTCAAATAAAAATCTAGGTGAACAATGCGATTCTTTTCAATGAAATGATTTTTATTTCTCAGCAACATATTTCCAACAACCCAAATTAAAGAAAATATGGAAGTATATCATGAATACATTAAAATCTTTCACAATGAACAAAATAAATAAATGAAAAGATCATGGCTTCATATATTTATTTGCTCATAACTTTCATATCTCATATTCAGATATTACTTATAATGAATTCAAACATATGAAGCTAATGAGGTATAAATGAATACTTGATTTAAAACAAAAAGTCTATAAAGCACATAGGACAAGAGTATTTCTACTTTAGTTTGAGTATGAATAAGTGTGAGGATCTTATTTATGGGAAACTTAGCCTAGAAAAAGTTAGAAGCAACATGATAGAAAATAGTAGACACGATTATTGTTGCATGTATGAAACTACTACATGATTATGAAAAAGTTTTTAATTTGGAATTAAAATCCTTTGGATTGGTGTTTCTAGTTGATGATTGTTATACTACATTTTAAGATGAGGTTCAAGATATAATTTAGATCTTTTGTAATCTTTGGATGTGTTACTTTTCAAGTAGAAACTTCAAACTAGTGACATGCTTTTATAATTTTAAAAAGTTGATTTATCCTTTAGGGTGTTATGTCCATTTAATGGAGGCTTTCTATGATAAATTGAATTGTACAGGATATTAAAAACTAACATTTTATTCATATCCCTCATGTTGTTTCCACAATGCTTTTACATATTTACTTTTGGCATTTTAAGATTGAGTGAAAATGTAACATGTGTGTCTCTTGATTACATCTCTCCCCCTTCTTTATTGGTTCATAGGTTCTTTATAGATAACAAAATGGGACTTACAAACATGTCATGTTGTACTACCTTGAACAATGACACAATGGAAGAGAACTATCAAATTGGCATTCAAGAGATTGTAGTCTACCATGCATCTTGTTGTTAGACTAATTCATCACACATATTAAATGAGTAGTGAGGACATTCAAGTGCTTGTGTGGATTTTGAGAACCAATAGTGCAATAGTGTTCATTTGTCAGACTAAAATATTCTATGCAACACAAAAGGTATAATGAATCTTCACCTTATTTATTTCCATTATCCCTCAAAAATACCAAAAATAAGAGAAGGACAACCAAGATAATATCATGGCTATCTTTAACTAATAGAATAGAGGAAAATAGTTATTAGATTGACAACTTTCTTAAGGTACAAATTACACAAAGTAGGTCGTTAAATCTAATTTTTCATTTTATTTTATTTACATGAACAATAGGGCCCAATTAAATGATGTGAATAGTTCACCCAATAGCACAAAAAATTAAGATATTTTATTGAAAATTAAAATAATGTGCCAATTGGTGATCTAAGTACAAAAGATCTCTAATTTTTTGAGCATCTTTTGAACACAACATTGAAATTTGTAAAAATTGTGCACCATCAAGAAAATTTCTCTAGGTGAACTAGGATGCCATAATTAAAAAAATAACATTAGAATGGTTCATTATCCCATTTAAAAATCTAAAAGTATAAATCAATGAAAAAAGAAAAGAATGCATGGAATCTACTAAAGTGATGCCATGAATGCATGTAAGATAAAATCCTATGAAGGAGAGAAACTAATTTGGCCAAAATAAGCATAGAAAAAATATCTTTAACTCTTGTGATTTCTCACGGGGTTCTTGTTTGAAAGGGAAAATCCAAAAGCTAAACCCTAGGCGTGGGAAATAAATAAAAATTAAACTTAAAAAAATCATTAACCTTCATTAACATCATGCTTTAATGTCATGTTGGTGTCCTTTATTTGAAGGCCTCAAAGGATTTGTACAACTAAGTAGTAACTTATCTTGTCACATGAAATTGCACCCTATTGAAATTAGTTTAACATTCCAATGACACACTGAGAATGATCTCAAGGTGTGGGAACCTATAGTTGAGGTTAGAGACTTAGAGGAAGTTGAATTACTTTTTAAGATGGATAGAATGTGTTGATTCAACCCAACACACATTTAAACTACAAGTAATTGAAAGAAAAATAACATAAAGTACAAAAAATAAAGTAATCAAGGAGAAAATATTTGAAGGTATACATTTTTTTTGTTAGTCCAAGGTATCTTCGCGACCTAGCCCGGCACCCATTTGGGGCAAGACTAGTCCCTGAAGATGTACCAAGCCACCCATAAGCTAGGTGCATCGGTTGATTCCAGGCCTTAGAGTCGAACCCAAGACCAATGGGGATAAAACCCATGGTCCAAGCCAACTCTACTACCTGTCTGGGCTGTTTGAAGGCATATGTTAGCATTACGTGAGAAGCCAAAACAAGAGCAAGTATGATAGGGAGGATCCTAGTTTGCTTGAGTCAGCTTGACTCACTCTAAGACTTTCATCCTAGCCCAACTTGAGAATTCTCCTCTCACTATTCCCCTAATCCACTCTAGGTCCTCACTACCGAGGTTTGATACTCTGCTCTGTGTGAATTCACTTTCATAAATCCACCAACTCACTAATCCACCGGATCTCACTAGCCACCTTGCAGGGTTTTCTCTACCATGGATTATACCTACAACTTCTGCTAAGTTGTTTTCCTCCTCATGCTTGGATCTTCTCTCCCTTTGATCCCATCTTCCTCTGGTCTAAGGCTAACAGCCTAGACTCCAGTCTACCCTGCAAGTGATTCCTCTTGGTCATTGATACCTAGCCAAGTTATCATCAAGCTCGCCTAGGGCCAGTTTGTTGAAACGATCGACGCCATTCCCTAGTCTACTACACATAGAACTCTACTATACATGGATGACTCTTCTTGACAACCTCCAATGGTCGCGTGGATACCATGATGGAGAATCAAGACAGAGCCATGTTATAACTACTTGTCACCAACAGAAAACAAGAAACAAAATGATAACTTATTTACAGAGCCGAGCTTGACACGACTTCAAAATTGGGACTCACAAAACTTAGAAAAGTAACATCTACTCTATCACACTATCATTTAAAGATTTAAGCCATTATTTATAGTTTTCAAACGAAAATTGAACTTTGAGAAAGAAACCAAAAAATAGTCCTCAAATTGTTATTCAAAAGATGTTCTTTATTCCACCTATTGGTGGAGGAGCACCTCATCCCTTCAAGGGCCCATATGTGGGGCATGATTTAGTTTGTTTTTGTTTTGTTTTAAATAGGGTCTATTTAGACCCAATATGATATAATAAGGCCAATAGTGCCATTAAAATGTAAAGGTTGAGTCAGTTGAGTCATATGTCCTGAAAATTGTCAAATTGCTCAGATAGGGCCTAGTGGTCAAAACAAGTCAAAATGGAAATATCAAGGTTGTGGGGAGTATTTTGTGTCATTTTTAATGTTATAAAATGTTATTTAACCTGTTTGGGGTATTGGATGATCAAGAAGTACAATAAACCAAAAGTTGTCAAAAAGCAAGAAATGATGTCAATGCAACTTTTCAAAGTTGCTTGACAACATTTACAACAAAGGTTGGTTTTGGGTGGTTATAGTTGGTTGGTCAGTTGGGAATCCTTATAATTCTATAAATATGGTGAAATAATTCCTCAAAATGATGTAATTCTCAGAATTGAAGTTTTTGGCAATAATAGTAAGTGGTTTCCTTGCACATTCTGTGTTTTTCCTGAACTTTCCTCACATTCAATTTGTAATTTGTTAGTTTTAACCATTTCTATGTATTGAAGGTTCATTAAAATGGTTTGGGGGTTTAAGAACAGTAAATTACCTTTCATTTCCTTCAGGTTTCATGTCATTTGGTGTTGTTTTGGCAAAGATACAATAAGTTCTCTCAAAATTGTCAAAACCCAGAACTAGGGCAAACTGAGACAAAGATAATGCTATATCTTTTTGGTCTTGGTTGATCAAGCCACAAAAATTGGTGGAAATATGTAATATTATGTAAATTATCATTCCATTATTGTTTCAGGGTTTCATGATAGGTTTTGCACATGGTTTGAGACATGAAGGTGACTGAAAACTTGCCTCAAGAAGGTTTGACTGTCACAAGAAAAATATAGTCCTGATACGGGCTCAATATCTCAAAATGTAACCATTGGATCTTTCTAATTTTTTGATATGTTTGTCATACTTGAGTTTTCTAGAGTCCCACTGGAGGGATCTGCAAAATATGTCCAATGGAAAAAGTTATTCATCTTTGAGTGAACATGTGTCAAAGAGGCCAGTAAGTTCTTGTTTAATAGTAACCTTTTGTACATGTTGAGGGTTGGATCAGAGTACATGGTGTTTGGTAATTAATGGTTGGTATGAGTTTTGAGATGGTGTGTGGAAGTGTCAAGGTTCTATATAAAGTGATGGTATCCTTCAAACAAACTTATACTCCCTTTGGTTTATGACTGCCCTCAATCCCAAGAAACCTATCCTAGTTGGTCTAGAAGGTATGATTGTGTTCATAGGCAAGAAGCAATATGTGTGGAGTTTTATAAAAAATTATGGCAAACCTTCATAAGGGAAAGTGATTAATCATTGTGAAACCTCAACAATGTGAGGTCGATTCCTAAAAGGTGTAGGGATTGTGTGTGGGTGTGAATGCACTACATCAGATTGGTATCAGAGCAAGGGGGTAGTTCTTATTGAAGGTTGAAAGGAGTGAGACAAGATGTCTCCGAAGAATGCAGGTAGAACAAGGGAGATCCAAGAATTGAAGGAGAAGAACACAAGGTTACAAGAGTCCTATCATGCCCTCTTAGCAAGGCTTTAAGCCTTGGAGACTAGTCAGAGAAGAAATGTTGATGTAGGGGATGTTAGTGAAGAAGAGGAAGGAGATGAAGAGTTCCATGAGGCAAAGGAAGAAACTGAAGAGCATATAGACCCTGAAGAACAAAGAACACTCAGAATTCTTAAGGTGGTAAAAGGAGACAAGTACAAGGTAAGGGGTGATATACCAATGTATGATGGTAGTTTGAAAGAGGAAGAACTTTTGGATTGGATAGCAGCAATGGATGCTTATTTTGATGGCGAAGGCATACCTAATGAACAAAAGGTCAAATAGGAAAAGACAAAACTCAAGGGACATGCACTCCTATGGTGGGATCATGAAGAAGCTAATAGAAGAAAGAGAGGAAAGACCAAGGTTACTTCTTGGGGTCGGATGGTGGCTAAACTAAAAGGTAATTTCCTTCCTAAAGACTATGAAATTCAATTGTATAAGAGATTGCAAGGGTTAAGGCAAAAGGAACAAGATGTTAAGGCATATACTAATGAATTTTTAAAGTTGAGTATAAGGTCTGGTAGAGAAGAAGATGAATTTGTTAAGGTTGCTAGATACTTAGGAGGTTTGAGATTTAATATTCAAGATGAGTTGGTTGTGGCTAACCCCAATAATGTCAAGGAATGTTATCAATTATCTCTCAAGGTGGAAGAAAAGATGAAGAGGAGACAAGATAAGGCTGCAAGAGGTAGAGGCAATAACAATGGTAGGGGTAGAGGTAAATTTACTTCACATAAACCAAACAATGAGGAAGAAGGTGAAGTAAAGAAAGATAAAGAGCATTCATTTTCTGATTTTAGAGGTGGTTTTGGTGGTAATAGAGGTAGATTTGGTAGGGGTTTTAACCAATTTTCAGGGAGATGTTACAACTATAATGAGTATGGGCATCCTTGTTTCAAATGTCCTGAGAAGGGAGCATCATCATCATCATCCTCTAGAAGGGTTGCATATGCTCAAGAGGAAGAGGTTAGTGATAGTCCAAAGACAATTGTGTGTACAGGAGAAGTTGGTGAGTGTTTGATGATGAAGAAGTCCTTGTTGAAGACATCAACACAACATGAACCCATTCAAAGGAGAAGCCTCTTTAGGACAAAGTGTAAGTGCAAAGGTAAACTTTGTACTTTGGTTGTTGATTCAGGTTCAAGTGATAATATGGTTTCAAATGAAATGGTTGAGAAATTGCAATTAGAGAGGATACCTTATAAGAATCCATATAAATAATTTTGGGTTAATGATGATATTAGTTTGTTGGTTAAAGAGCAGGCAAGAGTTGATTTTTAGATTGGTGAATACAAGGAAAGTGTTCTATGTGATGTTTTACCCATGGAGTGTAGCCATATCTTACTTGGCAGACCATGGCAATATGACAACCGTACACTCTACAATGGTAGGGAGAACACTTATACTCTTGAGAAGAATGGATTACAATATACATTCTTGCCCATGAGTGAGGATGTTAAGGGTAAAGGTAAGATTGTGATGTTTGGTAAGAAGACATTGGTTCAAGCCGAGAAAATTGAAACAAAATCTACACAAGAGAAGGTGGAACACAAGGATAGCATTGGGGTAATGATTGGTTCTATTTGGTGTCCTACTAAACCCACTTAGATCAGTACACCTATTATGAAAACTGATCCAAATCAGAGTGTTCTAGAGAAGCCACATGAACCAAGCCAACCGGTTCAAGTTTCTACACATGCATATACCGGTTGCCCACCAATGGGAAAGTTCTTTTCTGATCCTTATTGTGTGAATTGGATTGCAGGTTCTTATCCTTTTGTTGTTGCAGGATATTAGATGATTCAAGGTCCCTTTCATGATGGATACTCATGGGGCATGAGTTCTTTTCTAAGGGGAGTATGGTGGAGGAGCACCTCATCTCTTCAAGGGCCCATATGTGGGGCATGATTTAGTTTGTTTTTGTTTTGTTCAAATAAGGTCTATTTAGACCCAATATGATGTAATAAGGCCAATAGTGCCATTAAAATGTAAAGGTTGAGTCAGTTGAGTCATATGTCTTGACAATTGTCAAATTGCTCAGATAGGGCCTAGTGGTCAAAACAAGTCAAAACGGAAATATCAAGGTTGTGGGGAGTATTTTGTGTCATTTTTAATGTTATAAAATGTTATTTAACCTATTTTGGGTATTGGATGATCAAGAATTACAATAAACCAAAAGTTGTCAAAAAGCAAGAAATGATGTCAATGCAACTTTTCAAAGTTGCTTGACAACATTTGCAAAAAAGGTTGGTTTTGGGTGGTTATAGTTGGTTGGTCAGTTGGGAATCCTTATAATTCTATAAATATGGTGAAAGAACTCCTTAAAAATATGTAAATCTCGAAATTAAAGTTTTTGGCAATAATAGTAAGTGGTTTCCTTGCACATTCTGTGTTTTTCCTGAACTTTCCTCACATTCAGTCTGCAATTTGTTAGTTTTCACCATTGCTATGCATTGAAGGTTCATTAAAATAGTTTGAGGGTTTAAGAATAGTAAATTACCTTTCATTTTCTTCAGGTTTCATGTAATTTGGTGTTGTTTTGGCATAGATACAATAAGTTCTCTCAAAATTGTAAAAACCCAGAACTTGGGCAAACTGAGACAAAGATAATGCTATATCATTTTGTTCTTGGTTGATCAAGACACAAAAATTGGTGGAAATATGTAATATTATATAAATTATCATTCCATTATTGTTGCAGGGTTCCATGATGGGTTTTGCACATGGTTTGAGGCATGAAGGTGACTGAAAACTTGCCTCAAGAAGGTTTGATTTTTCAAGAAAAGTACAGTCCTGATACAGGGTCTATATCTCAAAACGTAACCGTTGGATCTTTCTAATTTTTGGATATGTTAATCATAACCTACTTTTCTAGAGTCCCACCATAGGGAGCTGCAAAATATGTCCAATGGAAAAAGGTATTCATCTTCGAGTGAGCATGTGTCAAAGAGGCCAGTAAGTTATTGTTTAACAGTAACCTTTTATACATGTTGAGGGTTGGATCAGAGTACATGGTGTTTGGTAATTAATGGTTGGTATGAGTTTTGAGAGGGTGTGTGTAAGTGTAAAGGCTCTGTATAAAGTGATGGTATCCTTCAAACAAACTTATACTCCCTTTGGTTTATGACTGCCCTCAATGCCAAGAAACCTATCCTAGTTGGTCTAGAAGTTATGATTGTGTTCATAGGCAAGAAGCAATACATGTGGAGTTTTATAAAAGATTATGGCAAACCTTCATAAGGGAAAGTGATTAATCATTGTGAAACCTCAACAATGTGAGGTAGGTTCCTAAAAGGTGTAGGGATTGTGTATGGGTGTGGATGCTTTGCATCACCTATCCAACCTCGTTACAGAATGCCCATTGGGTATTTTATAGCCTCTACGACATGTCATGAATCATCCCAAACCGACGAGATTGAACTCGACACAATCGGTTTCTAACTGTAACTATCTTTTGATTTCCATCGGGTCATCGGGTTAGCACCGAAACACTTACACTGATGTGTGATGGCAGTTTACAACTCACTTTCTTTTCTATCGGGTCATTGGAGTAGCCTCAAAACACTTACTTCGATGTTCGATGACATTTTACACTTTGCGCACTTCCACATTGGTTTCCATCAGGTCATCGGAGTAGCATTAAAATACTCTTACCGATGGCGGATGGTGCGCTCCCAACAGAATGCTTCATTGTTGGGTTATCGGTGTAGCCCCAAACATGTTTTGCTGATGGCCAATGATGTGCTCCAAACCTGCTTCCTTCCCATCAGGTTATCGGTGTAGCTCCAAACTTGTGATGCCGATAGCCGATGGTGCGCTCCAAACTGCATGCTTTCCCATTGGGTTACCGGGTGACACAAAAACTAGTCTTGCCAATTCTCGATGGCTTCACTTCGATTCGCTCCACTTGCTAACTTCTCGCTGGGTCCCACCATGGTCACCAAGTTACAGGAGGTAAACCTTGTGCAACTTTCCATTGCAGTATAGCGATCGACATTGATCATCCCAGACTTGCTCACCTGTTAGCTGGCAGTTTCATCGGGTTATCGGTGTAGGTGGAAAACACTCCTGCCGATATCCGATGGTTCCACTTTGACTCACTCCAACCGCTGGTGACTCCATCAGGGTAAGTCTTTCCAAAAAACAAAACTTTCACAAAGAAAACAAAAATGCACCCCAAGCTCCAAACATACAACCTAATGGACTAGAACTATTCCTTATGCCAAAATTGCCAAAATTGAAAAGGGTATCTACTCATCCTTAGGTGCTCCTAAACCAAAGTAAACCAATATCCAAGAAGGATACACAAGATTTGTAAGTGGAAAAATTAAAGAGAAAAACCCCAATATTATGTAGATGACATAAATCCTAAATAATTTACAAAGAGAGAGAGAGAGAGAGAGAGAGAGAGAGAGAGAGAGAGAGATGTTGGTATTTTGAATATGTTGATATGGTTTTGTCATTGATGTCAACACTTATCAACTCTGGTTAGTCCACTAACACTTGGAGAATTGGCAATGTTCACCGGCAAACAAGTGACTTATGCACAGTCACCAGTATCTATTTCACCGACAGGATATATTGTTCACCAACACTTGGAATGACATGGAGAATATTTGGTTATGTCAAAAACATCATTTGGACACTTTGTCTTGGAGATTTGTTCATTGGTATATTCGAGTTTGCATATTTGCTGTTACTGGCAGATAGGTCCAGGATAAACACTGGAAGGCTTATCTATTCCAGATCAGCACGACATGCTATGGAGATGATTTATTATCATTGCAAATGCATTAAGCCGACATGTTGAATCGGATATTTCATTGGTTATTCATTTACTTGTAAATTGTTTTGTTGTAATATCTTTTGTAAAGCCGACCTATACATTTTGGTCCTAGGCTTCGGCATATATGTAAGATCTTATTTTATCGAAGTAGAATGTAAGGAAAAAAATGCGAAAAGGATTGTAATGAGGTATATGCAAGAATAAGCAGAGCTATACACGCAGACATCATTTGAAGGTTGAAGGAAGGTTTTTGTGAAGGCATATCAGAACTAAACCGGTACTGAATCTAGCATATGAAGATGCTATTTTGAGCTGTACATCATTATTGGATTTAACCATCCAATTGTAGTCAGTGTGACTCCCATTTGTGTTTGAGTAGTGAGTTCTAGGTGCTTGGCCTTTCTGCATGTGCAGACCCCCTATTGTATACACATACTATATGCAGTAGTATCATCTGATTGTGGGTAAGGTTTCCCACCGTGGTTTTTCCCCTTACAGGGTTTCCACATGCAAACATTGGTGTTATGTGTTATGGAAGTTGTTGTCTTTTTGTTTCATGCATTGATCTTTATCAGTACTACAGTTAACTGATAAAATGTCTACTGACATTAAGTTTGGTTTACCTGTATTAAGCATTGAGTTTTGGTTAAGTTAATTTTAGTTGAAAATCATTAGACAACTGATTCACCCACCCCTCTCAATTGTCTCCGAGACCTAACAATGGAATGTTACCATGAATAAATGAGAGAGGAACCTCAAATATATAGAGGTGAGAGTGCAGTTGTAAATGTATCTCCCAAGCCTAAGCATGCCATCTAGCATCTTATGTGTGTGAAAAGTGTAAAAATCCTCATAAGGAGGAAATATAATTTTTGACATATTTGGAATAAATAAAATGAGTTATGTGAGAACTCATATAAGACAAAGGAATTGTATGAATTCCTTATAAATATTCCTACAAGTAACAAGTAAAAGGAAATTAACTTTATCAAGTAAAGATTAATTTCTAACACCCCCCTTAAGCTTTACTTGGGGGGTTTATATCAAACCCTTCAATGGGTTGTAATCCAAGATTATTATAATGATGAAAAAATTTATCTTTACAAAGTGGTTTGGTGAGAATATCTATAATTTTATCTTCACCTTTATAATATAGAAGAGAATTTTTTTTTCTTCAATTTTCTCTTTTATGACTTGGTGTTGAAGAACAATGTGCTTGGTCCTTACATGGAATATTAGATTCTTTTCCAAATCAATGACACTTTGATTATCACAATACAAAGGTGTAGGAGTTGCTTGAGGTAGACCCAAGTCTTCAAGTTATCTTCTTAGCCATAGGGCCTCTTTGGATGCATTTACCTACATGATTGGTACAACCCTTATATATAACTTTGGTAGAGCCAAGATAAGTATATTATTGTTTCTTACTATTACATGAGATTGCACCTAATCCAACAAAAAACAACATCCACAAGTAGATCTCTCATCATTGGTATTCCCCCCTAGATTTGAATCAGTATATCGTTTCAAAATAAATTCACAATTTGCATGTCATAAAATAAACCTACATTAAGAGTGTCTTTGTCTTCAGTTTCTTCTACAAGTGTTTCAGCTCTAACAAATGCTCCATCAAATATTTCAACTGATTTCTGTGTGATTCTTGGTTGAGCCTTTGTAGGTTTTCCATATGATTTAGGTGAAACTGGTAAGTTATGCAAATAACACTTTCCCATTCCTTCATCATTTAATTTGAGCATTTTCTCAAAATTTTCCCATAATTTCTCTTGAGTTTCTTGAGTGGGATAGACTAATTCTCTGTTATGTGGAACTCTTGCATCTTGTGCTGGTTTCAAATTATTGCAATATTGACTGGAATTTGCTGCCATAGTGATTTCTTGTCCATTATGAGGAAACTTAACACATTGGTGGTATGTAGAAGGAACTTCTTGAATGCCATGATTCCATGGTCTTCCTAGAAGAATGTTATAAGATAAGTTCAAGTCCAGAACCTGGAACAATGTATAACTTTCCACGGGTCCTATTTTGATTGGTAACACCACAGTTCCTTTAGAAGAACGTTCTTCCTCATCATACACCTTGATAGTTATTTTCTTCTTTGGATCTACTGTATTTTCTGAATATCCCAAAGCCTTTATTAAACTTAATGCACAAATGTATAAGCCATACCCACCATCTATGAGCACGCGTTTGACACAGGTTTTATGAATGGTGACTTCAACATGTAAGGGACCATTGTGAGGGTGTTGCAAGGATGCGTCATCATTTTCAGAAAAGGACAAGAAATGTGGGGCTATGAGGTGTCCCACCATTTGTTTGAACTGATCCACATCCAGATCTTTTGAGACTGTTGTTTTTGTTAGAGCCTTCTCCAATATTTCCTTATGCATAGACGAAACTTTTAGGAGCTCCAAAATTGAAATTTTAGCGGGTGTCTTTTGTAATTGTTCCACTAAATTGTATTGTCTTGAAGTGGATGTTGATTTATTTGTTATACCCAGAAATGTAACCTTCGCTTTGCTTCTTGTAATAACATTGATTGGTTCTGAAGGTGTGTTGTCTTTGACAATGATGAAATTTACCACAACATCATATGTGTAAGTGTAGTTTACTTTAGCTTTTCCTTTTTCATCTTTTGGTTTGGATTGTTCACCTTTTTCATAATTTGGAAGTGGATTTTTGAATGCTAGATGTGATTCATTCATCTTATGACCATCCACTGTGATAGTTCCATTATCGATTAAATCTTGAATAAGATGCTTGAATCTTTGACAATCATTGGCTTGGTGTCCTTTGTTTCGATGATAATTGCAAAAATGATTGTCATTCCACCAATTAGGTTTGACTTGAGGGTCATAATTCCTTGCTTCTGGTAAGGTAATCAATTTATTTGCAAGAAGAGTTTTCAAAGCTGATTCCAACGGTTCTCCAATGTTTGTGAATTTCTTGCGAGGATTGGAGAAGAAAGACTTGGATCTACTGTTCTCTTGATTGTTGTTGTTTGGTACTTGACTTGATAAGTTTAAGATTGGTTGTTGTTTGGTAGCATTGCTGTCATCATTTCCTCCATTGGTAACATTCCTATTCTTTGACCAAAATTTAGGTTTGTCATTGTTATTGTTGTTGTTGTTGTAGGAATTGCAAAATTTTAACTCTCCTTTCTTTACCATTGCATCTTCTATCTTTAGACCATTTTCAATCATTTTAGCAAAAGGAGGACATTGCATTTTAAGACGAAACTCTTTTCACTGATAAGGTTGTCAATGAATATGTCCATTTTCTCTTGATCGGGTACATGTCTCTTGGATATCTATTTAACATTCATTTCCGTCATTGTAAAAAGACCATGAAAGGTTCACCATTGTTTTGCTTGACGTTACATAGATCTAGCATTGTTATCTCATTTCTTACATTATAGGAGTATTGTGAGATAAATCTATTCACAAGTTCTTCAAAATATTTAATCCCAGATGGTAATCTTGAGAACCATTCCGTTGATTGTCCACTTAAGCTTCTAGGGAATAAACGCATCAGGTAAGTTTCATCCTGTGCAAATTCCATACTCATGGTGCAAAATTTTCTAATGTGATCTTGAGGATCGGATTTCCCATCATATTTATCATATTTAGGGACTTCACAATGTTGTGGGAATGGTATCATGTTTAAACTTTTGTCAAAAGGATATGGGAAGATGTCCTCTAATGAATATTTCTTAGAATTTGTTCCATTCTGTATATCTTGTATTTGTTGTTGTAAGGTTTCTATTTGTCGAGTGAGAGTTAACAAAGGATTATCAATATGGGTTCTTCTTGCATCCTCATAAGTTCTTCTGTCACCACACTCTCTTCTTGTATCATCATGGTCTTTTCTCGTTTATCTCCTCTTGTTTCCTCATGATTTACTTGATTTACATCCTCGTTATTGGGATCATCAGTGTTTTGATGGTTACTCATCTCTGCATCTTGTTTCAAACTTTCTATGTTAAAGTCTTGTGGCAATTTAGCTCCTGATTTTGTCAACATTAGGATGTACTTTTCTTTTTATTTTTCCAATAAATTTTCCATTAGTCTGTCAAATTTATAATCTTGTTCTAGGTCTCTAATGGTGTTATTTACTACTTCTTCACCAACATCTATGTATTCAAATTGATGAAACATTGGATTTTCTTCCATTTGTTTTTGTTGTTTTCTGAATTGCTCGTATTGAGCTCTAGTCCAAACTAGCATGTGATTGATTTGGACTTCTCGAGTTTTGATCTTCTAAAATGTCACTCAATAAGTGATCACTGGTTTAGGAAGATAAGCTTTGTTGATTTTACCATTGTTATTAGTGCGTTGCGATAAGGTATCTTGTTGTTGAAAAGCATGTTCTTGCAAAATTTCTTCGTCAAACTCCGTTCCATAACCACATAAATAGTGACGAAAACGGTGTAGGAATGTCCCGTGTTTTAACAAGATTTTGCGATTGATGTACAAGAATCTTGTCTTCTTCAAAGTAGCCTTATAACTAGGTTTTCTTTTCTTAAGGCGATATTTAAAAGTCATATAAGCATATGATGGTTTACAAGTTTGTTTGATTCCAATGTGAGTGCAATATTTATTTTGATAAAACCTAGGTTCAAACAGGAATGATATATCCAAGATAATGAACAAAGGTTGATATGATCAAGTTTCATGATAAAGGATTTGATGTTTCCTGATGAGAAACTGATAATAATGTTGATCTTTTTGCACTTAAGATGGTTCAATCACTAACTTGTTGAATGTTTTATGCTTATGAAAACCTTTGGAAATAACCTATTTGATTGATAAGCTGATTATTTGACCAGTTTAAAGACCTGTGATAGTTGAAGACAAATATACTCGAAAAAGGGTATTTGAAAATGATATTGAAATTTTGGTGTGATATGCAAAAAAACCCTCTATTTTAGATGTAGGAAAACATTTGCGCTGACCTATTTGTCAAAAGCTCTAACCTACGCGATAAATGTGCTACTCTATGTGATTAAAAGTGCTTCTATGTGAAATAAAAGAATTAAAATATAGTGTAAAAGAATAGTTTCATGTTGAAAAGCGTTATTCCAAAGATCAAATGCATGATTCTAAGGGATAAAAGTGTTGTACTGTTGTTTAAAAGAACTGTTCTATTGGTCAAAAGCATTGTTCTGTGCAACAAATGCACAATTCTGACTGTGTTAAAGAGATTTTCAAATTTTCCAGCAAGTTGTCAGATTTTTACTCAATTCAGACTGATGATTTTTTTAGTTTTTGACCATTTTGAAAACATTTTTGAAGACACAAAAGACATAATGTTTTGGAAATCAAAGTGCACAAGCAAGCACAAATCCTATGGTAGGTCGAGACAATAATTGTTGAATCTCACATGGGGTTTGCCCCGAGGCTACGCTATTCAGAGCAGATATTTAGGTGCTTGACCCCACTGGATCCACCCTCAACACTCACTTCTTTGGGGCAGCCAAGCATCGATTTCCATGAAAACTCCCCATGAAAAACTTTATATCTCTACTAAGAACCGTATGTGTGTGAGCTGCTTCAGAGGTCTGACATCCTGGACCAACAATTACAAGGATTTTGGTAGCAAATACAAAATATTTTTAGTAAGGGCTTCCGGTCATGTGGCCATACATGCGACACTTAAACTCTGTAAATACAGAAGGTTCCCAGCCTACAGAGGTTACGCTCCATAGGGTTAATGGGGAAACATAGTGTCAGTATGAACTAATCAACAAATGTTGTTCACGACTTTCGTCAAAGACATAATTTATTTAGAGTGGATTGGAAGGACTCGATATTAGCCCGTTTCCACTTGGGTCGTTCCCTTCTCATTGCCCCCCTCAAGGCAACTCAGGAAGGCAAGCCCTCTAAAGGTTACACATAAAAGAAATAGGTCTAGTTTTCAAATCACCGTATACGAGTGAGAGCATACTTGCCTACTACTTCAACAAACACGAAAGAAAAAGGTTTATTTTAAGACTTCTAAGAATCTATGTGCAACTAATTTAAGGAAAACACTCAAATGCAAGGTGCATGCTGTTGATTATCCTCCTAGTTAGACTAGATGAGTAAGATATGATGTTTTACTTGAAAAACCCTTAATTTAGCTAAGTGAGGAAATGCATGAAATTTGCTCAAAATGGACCCTGCACCCACAAATGTCAATAGTTTTCAAATTCTTAAGCCTTGGACATTCGGACCTGCAAAATTGTTAGCTTTCAGATTATAAAAATTCAAATTTCACCCAGTGATAGAACATAAGTGCTAAAACTGCAAAAGCGCTATCCTAGATGGCAAAAGCACTATCCTAAACAATAAAAGTGCTAAATTGTACGACAAAGGTGCTAACCCTGTATTTCTTGAATGCGCGAATTCATGATTAAAAACACCATTCTATTTAAAACAGACGTTAAACTAAGCAATAAAAGCGCTAACCTACTTAACAAATGCGTTGTCAAATTTCACAGATGCATGAAACTGACTTACAAAAGCGTTAAATTGATTCTGCGAGAATAAGACAGGATATTAGAAAGGTAAGTGCGAGGCCTGATCCCCACAGTGGGCGCCAAAAATGTTAAAGTTGAACTCCAAAGAAATATCCTGAAACTTGTTAGTTTAGATCATAAAATATAAAAAGGAAATCTACAGGAAACTTAACTTCAACCAATGAAGTAACATGAAGTAAATGAAATAAACAAGATTATACCTTCCACGGTTTACACCTCATTGTGTCCTAACTCCATTGTTCTTGGTTGCAGATGATTTGATCTCAGACAAGCACTGGTAGCTTCCAAGATGGCATATGAAGAATGAACTAATAGTTAACTGATGCTATAATATTCATATGCAAATGATTTAAGCTAACATGATATTAAGCTATGATAAAAATTCTAAAATTGGTATTTGCTTCAAACTCAAACTCATGGATGCAAGAAAAAAACTCCTAGGATGACTATAAGATTAGCTATTAGTTTCAAAATGGCTTAGGAGACCTCTTTTTATAGATTTTTGAGTGCACGAGCTTAGGTGACAGAGATCAACGATCATGATCGAATCTTGCAAATTGGATGGCTATGAGTAAGAGGTTGAAGGTTGAGAGAAAGGGGGAAGGAGAAGACAAGTGTCACTCATCTCACCTTGACTGAGTTGAAGACTTGAGATGATATAGGATAATTGGAAAGGATGTAAGAATGAGAGGACAAGTGGACTCAAGTCCTCCTAAGATATAGTGATGTTAGAGAGAATATAGAAGAAGGCTAGGAAATATGTGCACGTACACAATATTTCATTTATTTTGGAAGTTGGAGATAATTGGCTAATAAATGATTTAATTTAATTGAATTTTGTTGAATTAATTTAGCCACATGATGAATGAGTTGGCAAAGTGGAGATGACATGGAGATGGAAAGGTGAGTTGGAAATATAATTAAATAATTAAGAAATTATTTAATTAATGAGACTATAGAATAGTAGATACATGAACAATTAAATATTAGATATTTAATTAATTGATTAGAAGAAAAGGATATAACGAATTAATTGATAAAATGTTTCAATTAAATTAATTAATAGAAGAATATAAAATGAATTAAATAAATTAATCTTTTCAAATTAACTATTTAATAGAAGAATAATTATTAAATAAATATAAAATATTTATTTAATTGCTCATAACCAATTTTATGTGTATACAATAAGATTTAATATATTGGATCATAAATATAATTTATACAAATGATCTAGTTACGAAAGTAAACAGTCTCAAATACATTACAACATATGTATTTATTATTTATAAACCAAACTTACATGATTGTAAATATGATTGACAAAAGATACTCATTTATAAAAGTAGACTAATTTCTGAAATCTATATGAATGTATTAATCAACTAAATTAATATAAAGCTATTTCTAAAATAAAATTAATATTCTTTAAATTAACATGTTCATATTCCTCATTGAAATGAAAGCTTAATCAAATTTAAGAATCTTGTAAACAAATAAAGACATTTATATTTATAATCATGATAGTTGTGGATACCATCAAAATATGAAGACCTAAAGAATTTTGTGAGACATAATTTCTTCCCATCTATAATAAATTAGAGTAACCATTAGAATAGTCAAACAACAGTATATGTAGGATTGACAAAGTAGAACAACACAATAATATTGTCTAGAATTAAATCTAAAAATTATATATTTTACTTTATCAAGGAGAGTGAATCTTCTATAATTGTTTCTTTGATATCATATCCCATCGCCATCAATTGAAAAGGTTTGCCATAAAATTATAACAAATTAGGTATAAGTCCCGGTTCACCCACCACCTATTTAAAAAAAAGTGAAACTCCAATAAACTGCTTGGCCCTCTCTATTTAAATAAATAAATCATTTTAACAAGTGCGGTTTCATCCCTGAATTATTTAAAGCTATTCAATTAAGTGCCCATTGATCACTTGATTACAAAATATGCTATTAAAAGTTACGTGACGTAAGCCTTGACGTTTGCAGATGAGATTTGAATGCTGGAAAATCTTTCCTTTCAATTAAAAGTTACGTGACGTAAGCCTTGACGTTTGCAGATGAGATTTGAATGCTGGAAAATCTTTCCTTTCAATCGCAACATTGAAATAATTAATTGATATCGCCAATCAATGTTGACTGCAAATGTTTGAAACGGCAAAATAATATAAAATCAATGACGTCACGGAAATGAATTTTATCGGCCGCCCAGATGCCAAATCTGATTTACTCGAACCTATTTAAATTCAATTCAATTCAGATTTCAGGCACAAACATAAAGCGAATTGTCTTCACAAATTATAGATTTTTGACAATGAGTAGTCAGGAAAAGCAGGGCAGCAGTTTGGAAGGGCGCGTAGCCATCGTGACGGGTGCCTCGAGAGGCATCGGCAGAGAAATTGCTCTGCATTTGGCTGAAAAAGGAGCCAAAGTCGTGATAAATTATGTAGGAAACCAGCAAAAAGCAGAAGAAGTCGCAGCCATAATCAATGAAAACAAGGACGGAGAAAGAGCGATTATATGCAGAGCAGATATTTCAGTTTCTGGGGACGTGAAAAAATTATTCGATGCAGCGGAGAAAGCGTTCGGAGGCGTCCACATAATCGTGAACTGTGCGGGAGTGCTCGATTCCAACTCACCCTCAATTGCAAACACGCCTGAAGAGGATTGGGATCGGACTTTCAACATTAACTGCAAAGGAGCGTTTTTGTGCTCGAGGGAAGCGGCAAACAGACTCGTACGTGGTGGCGGTGGCCGCATTATCAATTTGAGCAGCTCGCTTGTGGGGACTGTGAAGCCTGGGTATGGGGCTTACGCCGCCACCAATGCTGCCGTTGAGACCATGACCAGGATTTTGGCCAAGGAGTTGAGGGGGACTCGCATTACTGCAAATTGCATCGCACCAGGTGGGATTGTGACGGAGTTGTTTTTGGAGGGGAAGAGTGAGGAGTTGGTTGATAGGATTGCCATGGAGTCACCCTTTGAGCGGCTGGGGCAGAAGGAGGATGTTGCTCCCGTGGCGGCTTTCCTTGCTACAGATGATGCTGAGTGGGTTAATGGCCAGGTTATTCGTATCAATGGAGGCATCGTTTGAATAAGACTTAAGATTTAGGCTTTTGATTGGTTATAAATAGTATATTAGCTTTTCACAGTCTATGAAATGGAGTATGTAAGCTTGACGTATAATTTGAGTTTCCAATCTCTCTGAGTGATTTATCTTCAGAAAAAGAAAAGAATGAAAATGAGAAATGGAGTATGTAAACTTTATGCATGATTGGAGTTTCCAATCTCTCTGAGTGATTCATCTTCAGAAAAATGAAAGAATGAAAATAGGAAATATTGTAATGTTTTGTTTTCCAAGCAATCACTCAGAAAAAGGAAAGAATGAAAATAGGAAAATTATAATTTTTTGTTTTCCAAACTTTTTTCTTATAATAGCATCTTTCTATTCTTAAAATTTGACATGACTTGTTTTTATAAACAAGATTTTTATTTAAAAATGTTATCAAAATAAAAATTGAAGATCACAAGTTATATCGTTGATAAAGTATTTTGTTTCATCACCTCTTGGCTTCTGTACCGAGAGGATTTCATCACCTCTTGGCTTGATCTTGAACGGTATTTCGTTCGGGTTTCTATATAAATAGGGCGAGAGCGCAAGTTGTAGCTCAATCCTGCGATTACATACTGAGTGTCAATTATGAAGGGGATACATTGCCCTAGACCGATTGACTAGAGATTTAGGTGTCTCGCCTAGAATGTATCTACGTAGGTGTGCCCAAATCTGAGTAAAAACCTTTGTGATTAGAAGTCTTATTCTTATTGTTTTTCGAATACATTGGTGCAAGGGATACATGTCGTGTCAAATTGCAACGCAACATGCAATTTTCCCCCTTTATTTAGATTTGGTGTTGAACGTCTACCATCCATGTATCTAGGCATACCTTTATTCAATGGGGGCAATCAAAGACAATATTTGGTGCGACACTATTGGGAAGTGCACGAAGAAGGTGGGATGTTGGAAGGGGAGATGGTTCACCATGTCTAGCAAAATCACCATGCTTAAGGCAGTCATCGCTATCATACCAATATGTATGCTTTCATGTATCGAATTATCGAATGGGGATAGCACAAAGATAGCCTCTCTGCAAAAAAGTTTCCTTTGGGAAGGCTCCAATGAAAAAGAAACACATACCTCATCTCTTATTGTGGGACACTATAAAAAAAAATTGAAATTGAGAGGGGATGCCAGTATTCGTGAAATGCAAACATAGAACATTGCTCTTGGGGCCAAGCTAACATGGCGGATCTTCAAAATACATGTAGCCCTCTAGAGCAGACTCTTTCATCATCATTAATGATGATGAAACAGTCCCTCACTTTGCTACCATAGGTCTCCAATGGCGTGTGCACTACTTTCTCCAAGCCTAGGATGGTGACAAGAGGGTACTAGTCATTCCAAGAATCATACAAGGAGGAGCTATCAAGGTAACACACCTAATTTTCCATAGGAGGTTAGATTATAGTGCTCCTATATTTGATAATAAAATTCCGTACTGAAGAGCCCCTAGGTGGATTGGCAATAGTGAGTATGATGATTCTCTTAACCGCATACTCACTATTGCCAATCCACCTAGGGGCTCTTCAGTACGGAATTTTATTATCAAATATAGGAGCACTATAATCTAACCTCCTATGGAAAATTAGGTGTGTTACCTTGATAGCTCCTCCTTGTATGATTCTTGGAATGACTAGTACCCTCTTGTCACCATCCTAGGCTTGAAGAAAGTAGTGCACACGCCATTGGAGACCTATGGTAGCAAAGTGAGGGACTGTTTCATTATCATTAATGATGATGACGTCGAATCTTACAAATAGAAAGACTTTGATATGTTGGACTATGATTGTAAGGAACAGTTGCTAAAAAAAGCTCGGCAAGCGACATTTGCTATTATCTAATGGTAACGATAAAATTATGTATTGTGTGGCTAAATTTGATTCTTATCCCAGTAAGATTGACTTTGAGGTCATTAGTACGAAATCGATGCTTATCATTGGCCAACGGAGCTCTGTTGGGGCACAAATGTCCCCCCTAAGATGGGAGCATTTGTTTCGACCACCCTTCACAAGTGCAACTTAATGGGGAATAGACTGCAAAAGATTGGTATCTCGGGCCCTCACTGGTGTACTCTATGCAAAGAAAATGAAGAGACTGCTGACCATCTCCTGATTCAATACAAAGTGGCACAGACCCGTTGGTACCATTTTTGTCACAGACGTAGTGGGTGGTCGAGACCACTTCTAAACGGTGTTTGCGAGGTCTTTGTTTCTGCAAGCGCTTCGGGATCGGTGTACAGCAGACTTCGTTTAAACTCACCTTACATCAGTCTCCAAATCTCCCTCTCGATCTTACACCTAGGACGGGTGACAACCGAACTCTTTCAGGAGGGGTTCGCTCACATCTCCTCAAATGATAAGGTCTTCACTTGTGACGACGATGGTTTGATGGGTGGCCTGTGAACTAGCATTATATTTCTTTAGACAAACACAACACTTAGGAGTAAGAGGTTGAAGACTAGAAGTATCATTTCTTGAAAATTCAAAGGTGCGAGTGTAGCTGCACTCAATGCTCGGTGACTGATGAACTTCAGGAGAAATTTTTAATTAACACAGATATTGAAGGAGTGGTGCAGAGGATCATAGGCGAAAAGCACTTGGTGCAGGCTCAAATTCATAACGTTGAACTTTTGGAGCATTTCTTGTACAACATAGTCCATTCGTTTGGCAGCTTTGAACGTGGAGAAAAAGCAATACGCAGCTACCTCCACTGCCTTGGGCTGCCTTAGCTATGATACTTCGATGGGCCTGGTGGGTGATGCCATTTGCACCGCACTTGTGCGAAGTCTGAGGAGGTCAAATAAGCCATAACATTGTTAAAAGAGGGCCTGTATAGAAAGAGTATGCAAACTTATGCTAATTACGTAAACTATTATGAGAATCTCTTCACCCCTACCCCTATCCATATTGAGAGACTCCAAGAAGATTCGCATATTGGTTTTTGCTCTCTGAAAATCAGAACAACCATTACAATAGTTGAATAACATTTTATATAAGATTGACAAATGAAACAACATTATAAGAATATCTAAAATCAAATTTAAGAAGATTTGAATTTCTATTTATATTGAATTGTATCGCAATATTTAACATTAATAAAAACATTACAATACCCTACGGATACACTTAGCCGAATTGGAGGAAGGGAATCCTCTAGTTATTTCTCTAATCTGTATCCTGCCGCCATCAATTAGGATTGTTTCCCCAAACGATCATAATATTAATATACGAATAATTTATGAAAATTAACTGATACAAAAATACAAGTTTTGTTACAACTTAAAAATATTATTATAGTGATAACTTTCATTAAATATAGTAATATAATTACGAAATACATTACTAAGGTTACGTGACGTAAGCCTTGACGTTTGCAGATGAGATTTGATGCTGGGAAATACTTAATTAATTAGCCGATCAATTTTGACGAAAAAATAATGTCGACTACATAAGGTCATAGCTGACGTCACTGAAAGGAACGTATCGCCCGCCCACCTGCAAATCTCATTTACTGGAATATTGAAGTCTTCCAATTTCTCGGCTTACAACCATTATTCGATTCAGGCACAAACAAAAAGAAGTCTTAACAAATGAAATTTTGGTCAAATCCCTCACTCTTGATTATCGTAGATCAATATTCTTTGAGAGTTTACATTGATTTTCCTCTTTTGATCCTTCCTCCTTAGAGCTCACTACCTTTTATTCTAGTTAGATCTCGATTGTTTTATAGAATTTTTTGAGTTCATTTTGAAGGATTTTGAAGGATTTTGAAGGAATTTTAAGAATTTTAATGATTTCAAAACTAATCAGTTCAATGCATTCAATATGTGGAGATCTTCATTTAAAAGAAAAGTCATTAAAATAAGAATCGATTATCAAAAGTTACATCTCTAAAAGGTACTTTACTTCAAGAATTTCTAATAAAATTTTCTTTTTTCTTACATATCTTTTGCAATGGCTCCTATTGATGTTCCAATCTCTAACCTAATGCGAACTTGCGCTAATAGGGGGAAGCCTACAAATGTGGGACATAGTTTCCAAATCAACCTCTAGAATTTTAGAAGTTGATTCTTTGTTGGATTTTCAATATGCTCTTATTAGATCACAATGAGAGAAAAGGGAAATAAAGTACTAAGATTCAAATAAAAATCTAGGTGAACAATGCGATTCTTTTCAATGAAATGATTTTTATTTCTCAGCAACATATTTCCAACAACCCAAATTAAAGAAAATATGGAAGTATATCATGAATACATTAAAATCTTTCACAATGAACAAAATAAATAAATGAAAAGATCATGGCTTCATATATTTATTTGCTCATAACTTTCATATCTCATATTCAGATATTACTTATAATGAATTCAAACATATGAAGCTAATGAGGTATAAATGAATACTTGATTTAAAACAAAAAGTCTATAAAGCACATAGGACAAGAGTATTTCTACTTTAGTTTGAGTATGAATAAGTGTGAGGATCTTATTTATGGGAAACTTAGCCTAGAAAAAGTTAGAAGCAACATGATAGAAAATAGTAGACACGATTATTGTTGCATGTATGAAACTACTACATGATTATGAAAAAGTTTTTAATTTGGAATTAAAATCCTTTGGATTGGTGTTTCTAGTTGATGATTGTTATACTACATTTTAAGATGAGGTTCAAGATATAATTTAGATCTTTTGTAATCTTTGGATGTGTTACTTTTCAAGTAGAAACTTCAAACTAGTGACATGCTTTTATAATTTTAAAAAGTTGATTTATCCTTTAGGGTGTTATGTCCATTTAATGGAGGCTTTCTATGATAAATTGAATTGTACAGGATATTAAAAACTAACATTTTATTCATATCCCTCATGTTGTTTCCACAATGCTTTTACATATTTACTTTTGGCATTTTAAGATTGAGTGAAAATGTAACATGTGTGTCTCTTGATTACATCTCTCCCCCTTCTTTATTGGTTCATAGGTTCTTTATAGATAACAAAATGGGACTTACAAACATGTCATGTTGTACTACCTTGAACAATGACACAATGGAAGAGAACTATCAAATTGGCATTCAAGAGATTGTAGTCTACCATGCATCTTGTTGTTAGACTAATTCATCACACATATTAAATGAGTAGTGAGGACATTCAAGTGCTTGTGTGGATTTTGAGAACCAATAGTGCAATAGTGTTCATTTGTCAGACTAAAATATTCTATGCAACACAAAAGGTATAATGAATCTTCACCTTATTTATTTCCATTATCCCTCAAAAATACCAAAAATAAGAGAAGGACAACCAAGATAATATCATGGCTATCTTTAACTAATAGAATAGAGGAAAATAGTTATTAGATTGACAACTTTCTTAAGGTACAAATTACACAAAGTAGGTCGTTAAATCTAATTTTTCATTTTATTTTATTTACATGAACAATAGGGCCCAATTAAATGATGTGAATAGTTCACCCAATAGCACAAAAAATTAAGATATTTTATTGAAAATTAAAATAATGTGCCAATTGGTGATCTAAGTACAAAAGATCTCTAATTTTTTGAGCATCTTTTGAACACAACATTGAAATTTGTAAAAATTGTGCACCATCAAGAAAATTTCTCTAGGTGAACTAGGATGCCATAATTAAAAAAATAACATTAGAATGGTTCATTATCCCATTTAAAAATCTAAAAGTATAAATCAATGAAAAAAGAAAAGAATGCATGGAATCTACTAAAGTGATGCCATGAATGCATGTAAGATAAAATCCTATGAAGGAGAGAAACTAATTTGGCCAAAATAAGCATAGAAAAAATATCTTTAACTCTTGTGATTTCTCACGGGGTTCTTGTTTGAAAGGGAAAATCCAAAAGCTAAACCCTAGGCGTGGGAAATAAATAAAAATTAAACTTAAAAAAATCATTAACCTTCATTAACATCATGCTTTAATGTCATGTTGGTGTCCTTTATTTGAAGGCCTCAAAGGATTTGTACAACTAAGTAGTAACTTATCTTGTCACATGAAATTGCACCCTATTGAAATTAGTTTAACATTCCAATGACACACTGAGAATGATCTCAAGGTGTGGGAACCTATAGTTGAGGTTAGAGACTTAGAGGAAGTTGAATTACTTTTTAAGATGGATAGAATGTGTTGATTCAACCCAACACACATTTAAACTACAAGTAATTGAAAGAAAAATAACATAAAGTACAAAAAATAAAGTAATCAAGGAGAAAATATTTGAAGGTATACATTTTTTTTGTTAGTCCAAGGTATCTTCGCGACCTAGCCCGGCACCCATTTGGGGCAAGACTAGTCCCTGAAGATGTACCAAGCCACCCATAAGCTAGGTGCATCGGTTGATTCCAGGCCTTAGAGTCGAACCCAAGACCAATGGGGATAAAACCCATGGTCCAAGCCAACTCTACTACCTGTCTGGGCTGTTTGAAGGCATATGTTAGCATTACGTGAGAAGCCAAAACAAGAGCAAGTATGATAGGGAGGATCCTAGTTTGCTTGAGTCAGCTTGACTCACTCTAAGACTTTCATCCTAGCCCAACTTGAGAATTCTCCTCTCACTATTCCCCTAATCCACTCTAGGTCCTCACTACCGAGGTTTGATACTCTGCTCTGTGTGAATTCACTTTCATAAATCCACCAACTCACTAATCCACCGGATCTCACTAGCCACCTTGCAGGGTTTTCTCTACCATGGATTATACCTACAACTTCTGCTAAGTTGTTTTCCTCCTCATGCTTGGATCTTCTCTCCCTTTGATCCCATCTTCCTCTGGTCTAAGGCTAACAGCCTAGACTCCAGTCTACCCTGCAAGTGATTCCTCTTGGTCATTGATACCTAGCCAAGTTATCATCAAGCTCGCCTAGGGCCAGTTTGTTGAAACGATCGACGCCATTCCCTAGTCTACTACACATAGAACTCTACTATACATGGATGACTCTTCTTGACAACCTCCAATGGTCGCGTGGATACCATGATGGAGAATCAAGACAGAGCCATGTTATAACTACTTGTCACCAACAGAAAACAAGAAACAAAATGATAACTTATTTACAGAGCCGAGCTTGACACGACTTCAAAATTGGGACTCACAAAACTTAGAAAAGTAACATCTACTCTATCACACTATCATTTAAAGATTTAAGCCATTATTTATAGTTTTCAAATGAAAATTGAACTTTGAGAAACAAACCAAAAAATAGTCCTCAAATTGTTATTCAAAAGATGTTCTTTATTCCACCTATTGGTGGAGGAGCACCTCATCCCTTCAAGGGCCCATATGTGGGGCATGATTTAGTTTGTTTTTGTTTTGTTTTAAATAGGGTCTATTTAGACCCAATATGATATAATAAGGCCAATAGTGCCATTAAAATGTAAAGGTTGAGTCAGTTGAGTCATATGTCCTGAAAATTGTCAAATTGCTCAGATAGGGCCTAGTGGTCAAAACAAGTCAAAATGGAAATATCAAGGTTGTGGGGAGTATTTTGTGTCATTTTTAATGTTATAAAATGTTATTTAACCTGTTTGGGGTATTGGATGATCAAGAAGTACAATAAACCAAAAGTTGTCAAAAAGCAAGAAATGATGTCAATGCAACTTTTCAAAGTTGCTTGACAACATTTACAACAAAGGTTGGTTTTGGGTGGTTATAGTTGGTTGGTCAGTTGGGAATCCTTATAATTCTATAAATATGGTGAAATAATTCCTCAAAATGATGTAATTCTCAGAATTGAAGTTTTTGGCAATAATAATAAGTGGTTTCCTTGCACATTCTGTGTTTTTCCTGAACTTTCCTCACATTCAATTTGTAATTTGTTAGTTTTAACCATTTCTATGTATTGAAGGTTCATTAAAATGGTTTGGGGGTTTAAGAAAAGTAAATTACATTTCATTTCCTTCAGGTTTCATGTCATTTGGTGTTGTTTTGGCAAAGATACAATAAGTTCTCTCAAAATTGTCAAAACCCAGAACTAGGGCAAACTGAGACAAAGATAATGCTATATCTTTTTGGTCTTGGTTGATCAAGCCACAAAAATTGGTGGAAATATGTAATATTATGTAAATTATCATTCCATTATTGTTTCAGGGTTTCATGATAGGTTTTGCACATGGTTTGAGACATGAAGGTGACTGAAAACTTGCCTCAAGAAGGTTTGACTGTCACAAGAAAAATATAGTCCTGATACGGGCTCAATATATCAAAATGTAACCATTGGATCTTTCTAATTTTTTGATATGTTTGTCATACTTGAGTTTTCTAGAGTCCCACTAGAGGGATCTGCAAAATATGTCCAATGGAAAAAGTTATTCATCTTTGAGTGAACATGTGTCAAAGAGGCCAGTAAGTTCTTGTTTAATAGTAACCTTTTGTACATGTTGAGGGTTGGATCAGAGTACATGGTGTTTGGTAATTAATGGTTGGTATGAGTTTTGAGATGGTGTGTGGAAGTGTCAAGGTTCTATATAAAGTGATGGTATCCTTCAAACAAACTTGTACTCCCTTTGGTTTATGACTGCCCTCAATCCCAAGAAACCTATCCTAGTTGGTCTAGAAGGTATGATTGTGTTCATAGGCAAGAAGCAATATGTGTGGAGTTTTATAAAAAATTATGGCAAACCTTCATAAGGGAAAGTGATTAATCATTGTGAAACCTCAACAATGTGAGGTCGATTCCTAAAAGGTGTAGGGATTGTGTGTGGGTGTGAATGCACTACATCAGATTGGTATCAGAGCACGGGGGTAGTTCTTATTGAAGGTTGAAAGGAGTGAGACAAGATGTCTCTGAAGAATGCAGGTAGAACAAGGGAGATCCAAGAATTGAAGGAGAAGAACACAAGGTTACAAGAGTCCTATCATGCCCTCTTAGCAAGGCTTTAAGCCTTGGAGACTAGTCAGAGAAGAAATGTTGATGTAGGGGATGTTAGTGAAGAAGAGGAAGGAGATGAAGAGTTCCATGAGGCAAAGGAAGAAACTGAAGAGCATATAGACCCTGAAGAACAAAGAACACTCAGAATTCTTAAGGTGGTAAAAGGAGACAAGTACAAGGTAAGGGGTGATATACCAATGTATGATGGTAGTTTGAAAGAGGAAGAACTTTTGGATTGGATAGCAGCAATGGATGCTTATTTTGATGGCGAAGGCATACCTAATGAACAAAAGGTCAAATAGGAAAAGACAAAACTCAAGGGACATGCACTCCTATGGTGGGATCATGAAGAAGCTAATAGAAGAAAGAGAGGAAAGACCAAGGTTACTTCTTGGGGTCGGATGGTGGCTAAACTAAAAGGTAATTTCCTTCCTAAAGACTATGAAATTCAATTGTATAAGAGATTGCAAGGGTTAAGGCAAAAGGAACAAGATGTTAAGGCATATACTAATGAATTTTTAAAGTTGAGTATAAGGTCTGGTAGAGAAGAAGATGAATTTGTTAAGGTTGCTAGATACTTAGGAGGTTTGAGATTTAATATTCAAGATGAGTTGGTTGTGGCTAACCCCAATAATGTCAAGGAATGTTATCAATTATCTCTCAAGGTGGAAGAAAAGATGAAGAGGAGACAAGATAAGGCTGCAAGAGGTAGAGGCAATAACAATGGTAGGGGTAGAGGTACATTTACTTCACATAAACCAAACAATGAGGAAGAAGGTGAAGTAAAGAAAGATAAAGAGCATTCATTTTCTGATTTTAGAGGTGGTTTTGGTGGTAATAGAGGTAGATTTGGTAGGGGTTTTAACCAATTTTCAGGGAGATGTTACAACTATAATGAGTATGGGCATCCTTGTTTCAAATGTCCTGAGAAGGGAGCATCATCATCATCATCCTCTAGAAGGGTTGCATATGCTCAAGAGGAAGAGGTTAGTGATAGTCCAAAGACAATTGTGTGTACAGGAGAAGTTGGTGAGTGTTTGATGATGAAGAAGTCCTTGTTGAAGACATCAACACAACATGAACCCATTCAAAGGAGAAGCCTCTTTAGGACAAAGTGTAAGTGCAAAGGTAAACTTTGTACTTTGGTTGTTGATTCAGGTTCAAGTGATAATATGGTTTCAAATGAAATGGTTGAGAAATTGCAATTAGAGAGGATACCTTATAAGAATCCATATAAATAATTTTGGGTTAATGATGATATTAGTTTGTTGGTTAAAGAGCAGGCAAGAGTTGATTTTTAGATTGGTGAATACAAGGAAAGTGTTCTATGTGATGTTTTACCCATGGAGTGTAGCCATATCTTACTTGGCAGACCATGGCAATATGACAACCGTACACTCTACAATGGTAGGGAGAACACTTATACTCTTGAGAAGAATGGATTACAATATACATTCTTTCCCATGAGTGAGGATGTTAAGGGTAAAGGTAAGATTGTGATGTTTGGTAAGAAGACATTGGTTCAAGCCGAGAAAATTGAAACAAAATCTACACAAGAGAAGGTGGAACACAAGGATAGCATTGGGGTAATGATTGGTTCTATTTGGTGTCCTACTAAACCCACTTAGATCAGTACACCTATTATGAAAACTGATCCAAATCAGAGTGTTCTAGAGAAGCCACATGAACCAAGCCAACCGGTTCAAGTTTCTACACATGCATATACCGGTTGCCCACCAATGGGAAAGTTCTTTTCTGATCCTTATTGTGTGAATTGGATTGTAGGTTCTTATCCTTTTGTTGTTGCAGGATATTAGATGATTCAAGGTACCTTTCATGATGGATACTCATGGGGCATGAGTTCTTTTCTAAGGGGAGTATGGTGGAGGAGCACCTCATCTCTTCAAGGGCCCATATGTGGGGCATGATTTAGTTTGTTTTTGTTTTGTTCAAATAAGGTCTATTTAGACCCAATATGATGTAATAAGGCCAATAGTGCCATTAAAATGTAAAGGTTGAGTCAGTTGAGTCATATGTCTTGAAAATTGTCAAATTGCTCAGATAGGGCCTAGTGGTCAAAACAAGTCAAAACGGAAATATCAAGGTTGTGGGGAGTATTTTGTGTCATTTTTAATGTTATAAAATGTTATTTAACCTATTTTGGGTATTGGATGATCAAGAATTACAATAAACCAAAAGTTGTCAAAAAGCAAGAAATGATGTCAATGCAACTTTTCAAAGTTGCTTGACAACATTTGCAAAAAAGGTTGGTTTTGGGTGGTTATAGTTGGTTGGTCAGTTGGGAATCCTTATAATTCTATAAATATGGTGAAAGAACTCCTTAAAAATATGTAAATCTCGAAATTAAAGTTTTTGGCAATAATAGTAAGTGGTTTCCTTGCACATTCTGTGTTTTTCCTGAACTTTCCTCACATTCAGTCTGCAATTTGTTAGTTTTCACCATTGCTATGCATTGAAGGTTCATTAAAATAGTTTGAGGGTTTAAGAATAGTAAATTACCTTTCATTTTCTTCAGGTTTCATGTAATTTGGTGTTGTTTTGGCATAGATACAATAAGTTCTCTCAAAATTGTAAAAACCCAGAACTTGGGCAAACTGAGACAAAGATAATGCTATATCATTTTGTTCTTGGTTGATCAAGACACAAAAATTGGTGGAAATATGTAATATTATATAAATTATCATTCCATTATTGTTGCAGGGTTCCATGATGGGTTTTGCACATGGTTTGAGGCATGAAGGTGACTGAAAACTTGCCTCAAGAAGGTTTGATTTTTCAAGAAAAGTACAGTCCTGATACAGGGTCTATATCTCAAAACGTAACCGTTGGATCTTTCTAATTTTTGGATATGTTAATCATAACCTACTTTTCTAGAGTCCCACCATAGGGAGCTGCAAAATATGTCCAATGGAAAAAGGTATTCATCTTCGAGTGAGCATGTGTCAAAGAGGCCAGTAAGTTATTGTTTAACAGTAACCTTTTATACATGTTGAGGGTTGGATCAGAGTACATGGTGTTTGGTAATTAATGGTTGGTATGAGTTTTGAGAGGGTGTGTGTAAGTGTAAAGGCTCTGTATAAAGTGATGGTATCCTTCAAACAAACTTATACTCCCTTTGGTTTATGACTGCCCTCAATGCCAAGAAACCTATCCTAGTTGGTCTAGAAGTTATGATTGTGTTCATAGGCAAGAAGCAATACATGTGGAGTTTTATAAAAGATTATGGCAAACCTTCATAAGGGAAAGTGATTAATCATTGTGAAACCTCAACAATGTGAGGTAGGTTCCTAAAAGGTGTAGGGATTGTGTATGGGTGTGGATGCTTTGCATCACCTATCCAACCTCGTTACAGAATGCCCATTGGGTATTTTATAGCCTCTACGACATGTCATGAATCATCCCAAACCGACGAGATTGAACTCGACACAATCGGTTTCTAACTGTAACTATCTTTTGATTTCCATCGGGTCATCGGGTTAGCACCGAAACACTTACACTGATGTGTGATGGCAGTTTACAACTCACTTTCTTTTCTATCGGGTCATTGGAGTAGCCTCAAAACACTTACTTCGATGTCCGATGACATTTTACACTTTGCGCACTTCCACATTGGTTTCCATCAGGTCATCGGAGTAGCATTAAAATACTCTTACCGATGGCGGATGGTGCGCTCCCAACAGAATGCTTCATTGTTGGGTTATCGGTGTAGCCCCAAACATGTTTTGCTGATGGCCAATGATGTGCTCCAAACCTGCTTCCTTCCCATCAGGTTATCGGTGTAGCTCCAAACTTGTGATGCCGATAGCCGATGGTGCGCTCCAAACTGCATGCTTTCCCATTGGGTTACCGGGTGACACAAAAACTAGTCTTGCCAATTCTCGATGGCTTCACTTCGATTCGCTCCACTTGCTAACTTCTCGCTGGGTCCCACCATGGTCACCAAGTTACAGGAGGTAAACCTTGTGCAACTTTCCATTGCAGTATAGCGATCGACATTGATCATCCCAGACTTGCTCACCTGTTAGCTGGCAGTTTCATCGGGTTATCGGTGTAGGTGGAAAACACTCCTGCCGATATCCGATGGTTCCACTTTGACTCACTCCAACCGCTGGTGACTCCATCAGGGTAAGTCTTTCCAAAAAACAAAACTTTCACAAAGAAAACAAAAATGCACCCCAAGCTCCAAACATACAACCTAATGGACTAGAACTATTCCTTATGCCAAAATTGCCAAAATTGAAAAGGGTATCTACTCATCCTTAGGTGCTCCTAAACCAAAGTAAACCAATATCCAAGAAGGATACACAAGATTTGTAAGTGGAAAAATTAAAGAGAAAAACCCCAATATTATGTAGATGACATAAATCCTAAATAATTTACAAAGAGAGAGAGAGAGAGAGAGAGAGAGAGAGAGAGAGAGAGATGTTGGTATTTTGAATATGTTGATATGGTTTTGTCATTGATGTCAACACTTATCAACTCTGGTTAGTCCACTAACACTTGGAGAATTGGCAATGTTCACCGGCAAACAAGTGACTTATGCACAGTCACCAGTATCTATTTCACCGACAGGATATATTGTTCACCAACACTTGGAATGACATGGAGAATATTTGGTTATGTCAAAAACATCATTTGGACACTTTGTCTTGGAGATTTGTTCATTGGTATATTCGAGTTTGCATATTTGCTGTTACTGGCAGATAGGTCCAGGATAAACACTGGAAGGCTTATCTATTCCAGATCAGCACGACATGCTATGGAGATGATTTATTATCATTGCAAATGCATTAAGCCGACATGTTGAATCGGATATTTCATTGGTTATTCATTTACTTGTAAATTGTTTTGTTGTAATATCTTTTGTAAAGCCGACCTATACATTTTGGTCCTAGGCTTCGGCATATATGTAAGATCTTATTTTATCGAAGTAGAATGTAAGGAAAAAAATGCGAAAAGGATTGTAATGAGGTATATGCAAGAATAAGCAGAGCTATACACGCAGACATCATTTGAAGGTTGAAGGAAGGTTTTTGTGAAAGCATATCAGAACTAAACCGGTACTGAATCTAGCATATGAAGATGCTATTTTGAGCTGTACATCATTATTGGATTTAACCATCCAATTGTAGTCAGTGTGACTCCCATTTGTGTTTGAGTAGTGAGTTCTAGGTGCTTGGCCTTTCTGCATGTGCAGACCCCCTATTGTATACACATACTATATGCAGTAGTATCATCTGATTGTGGGTAAGGTTTCCCACCGTGGTTTTTCCCCTTACAGGGTTTCCACATGCAAACATTGGTGTTATGTGTTATGGAAGTTGTTGTCTTTTTGTTTCATGCATTGATCTTTATCAGTACTACAGTTAACTGATAAAATGTCTACTGACATTAAGTTTGGTTTACCTGTATTAAGCATTGAGTTTTGGTTAAGTTAATTTTAGTTGAAAATCATTAGACAACTGATTCACCCACCCCTCTCAATTGTCTCCGAGACCTAACAATGGAATGTTACCATGAATAAATGAGAGAGGAACCTCAAATATATAGAGGTGAGAGTGCAGTTGTAAATGTATCTCCCAAGCCTAAGCATGCCATCTAGCATCTTATGTGTGTGAAAAGTGTAAAAATCCTCATAAGGAGGAAATATAATTTTTGACATATTTGGAATAAATAAAATGAGTTATGTGAGAACTCATATAAGACAAAGGAATTGTATGAATTCCTTATAAATATTCCTACAAGTAACAAGTAAAAGGAAATTAACTTTATCAAGTAAAGATTAATTTCTAACACCCCCCTTAAGCTTTACTTGGGGGGTTTATATCAAACCCTTCAATGGGTTGTAATCCAAGATTATTATAATGATGAAAAAATTTATCTTTACAAAGTGGTTTGGTGAGAATATCTATAATTTTATCTTCACCTTTATAATATAGAAGAGAATTTTTTTTTCTTCAATTTTCTCTTTTATGACTTGGTGTTGAAGAACAATGTGCTTGGTCCTTACATGGAATATTAGATTCTTTTCCAAATCAATGACACTTTGATTATCACAATACAAAGGTGTAGGAGTTGCTTGAGGTAGACCCAAGTCTTCAAGTTATCTTCTTAGCCATAGGGCCTCTTTGGATGCATTTACCTACATGATTGGTACAACCCTTATATATAACTTTGGTAGAGCCAAGATAAGTATATTATTGTTTCTTACTATTACATGAGATTGCACCTAATCCAACAAAAAACAACATCCACAAGTAGATCTCTCATCATTGGTATTCCCCCCTAGATTTGAATCAGTATATCGTTTCAAAATAAATTCACAATTTGCATGTCATAAAATAAACCTACATTAAGAGTGTCTTTGTCTTCAGTTTCTTCTACAAGTGTTTCAGCTCTAACAAATGCTCCATCAAATATTTCAACTGATTTCTGTGTGATTCTTGGTTGAGCCTTTGTAGGTTTTCCATATGATTTAGGTGAAACTGGTAAGTTATGCAAATAACACTTTCCCATTCCTTCATCATTTAATTTGAGCATTTTCTCAAAATTTTCCCATAATTTCTCTTGAGTTTCTTGAGTGGGATAGACTAATTCTCTGTTATGTGGAACTCTTGCATCTTGTGCTGGTTTCAAATTATTGCAATATTGACTGGAATTTGCTGCCATAGTGATTTCTTGTCCATTATGAGGAAACTTAACACATTGGTGGTATGTAGAAGGAACTTCTTGAATGCCATGATTCCATGGTCTTCCTAGAAGAATGTTATAAGATAAGTTCAAGTCCAGAACCTGGAACAATGTATAACTTTCCACGGGTCCTATTTTGATTGGTAACACCACAGTTCCTTTAGAAGAACGTTCTTCCTCATCATACACCTTGATAGTTATTTTCTTCTTTGGATCTACTGTATTTTCTGAATATCCCAAAGCCTTTATTAAACTTAATGCACAAATGTATAAGCCATACCCACCATCTATGAGCACGCGTTTGACACAGGTTTCATGAATGGTGACTTCAACATGTAAGGGACCATTGTGAGGGTGTTGCAAGGATGCGTCATCATTTTCAGAAAAGGACAAGAAATGTGGGGCTATGAGGTGTCCCACCATTTGTTTGAACTGATCCACATCCAGATCTTTTGAGACTGTTGTTTTTGTTAGAGCCTTCTCCAATATTTCCTTATGCATAGACGAAACTTTTAGGAGCTCCAAAATTGAAATTTTAGCGGGTGTCTTTTGTAATTGTTCCACTAAATTGTATTGTCTTGAAGTGGATGTTGATTTATTTGTTATACCCAGAAATGTAACCTTCGCTTTGCTTCTTGTAATAACATTGATTGGTTCTGAAGGTGTGTTGTCTTTGACAATGATGAAATTTACCACAACATCATATGTGTAAGTGTAGTTTACTTTAGCTTTTCCTTTTTCATCTTTTGGTTTGGATTGTTCACCTTTTTCATAATTTGGAAGTGGATTTTTGAATGCTAGATGTGATTCATTCATCTTATGACCATCCATTGTGATAGTTCCATTATCGATTAAATCTTGAATAAGATGCTTGAATCTTTGACAATCATTGGCTTGGTGTCCTTTGTTTCGATGATAATTGCAAAAATGATTGTCATTCCACCAATTAGGTTTGACTTGAGGGTCATAATTCCTTGCTTCTGGTAAGGTAATCAATTTATTTGCAAGAAGAGTTTTCAAAGCTGATTCCAACGGTTCTCCAATGTTTGTGAATTTCTTGCGAGGATTGGAGAAGAAAGACTTGGATCTACTGTTCTCTTGATTGTTGTTGTTTGGTACTTGACTTGATAAGTTTAAGATTGGTTGTTGTTTGGTAGCATTGCTGTCATCATTTCCTCCATTGGTAACATTCCTATTCTTTGACCAAAATTTAGGTTTGTCATTGTTATTGTTGTTGTTGTTGTAGGAATTGCAAAATTTTAACTCTCCTTTCTTTACCATTGCATCTTCTATCTTTAGACCATTTTCAATCATTTTAGCAAAAGGAGGACATTGCATTTTAAGACGAAACTCTTTTCACTGATAAGGTTGTCAATGAATATGTCCATTTTCTCTTGATCGGGTACATGTCTCTTGGATATCTATTTAACATTCATTTCCGTCATTGTAAAAAGACCATGAAAGGTTCACCATTGTTTTGCTTGACGTTACATAGATCTAGCATTGTTATCTCATTTCTTACATTATAGGAGTATTGTGAGATAAATCTATTCACAAGTTCTTCAAAATATTTAATCCCAGATGGTAATCTTGAGAACCATTCCGTTGATTGTCCACTTAAGCTTCTAGGGAATAAACGCATCAGGTAAGTTTCATCCTGTGCAAATTCCATACTCATGGTGCAAAATTTTCTAATGTGATCTTGAGGATCGGATTTCCCATCATATTTATCATATTTAGGGACTTCACAATGTTGTGGGAATGGTATCATGTTTAAACTTTTGTCAAAAGGATATGGGAAGATGTCCTCTAATGAATATTTCTTAGAATTTGTTCCATTCTGTATATCTTGTATTTGTTGTTGTAAGGTTTCTATTTGTCGAGTGAGAGTTAACAAAGGATTATCAATATGGGTTCTTCTTGCATCCTCATAAGTTCTTCTGTCACCACACTCTCTTCTTGTATCATCATGGTCTTTTCTCGTTTATCTCCTCTTGTTTCCTCATGATTTACTTGATTTACATCCTCGTTATTGGGATCATCAGTGTTTTGATGGTTACTCATCTCTGCATCTTGTTTCAAACTTTCTATGTTAAAGTCTTGTGGCAATTTAGCTCCTGATTTTGTCAACATTAGGATGTACTTTTCTTTTTATTTTTCCAATAAATTTTCCATTAGTCTGTCAAATTTATAATCTTGTTCTAGGTCTCTAATGGTGTTATTTACTACTTCTTCACCAACATCTATGTATTCAAATTGATGAAACATTGGATTTTCTTCCATTTGTTTTTGTTGTTTTCTGAATTGCTCGTATTGAGCTCTAGTCCAAACTAGCATGTGATTGATTTGGACTTCTCGAGTTTTGATCTTCTAAAATGTCACTCAATAAGTGATCACTGGTTTAGGAAGATAAGCTTTGTTGATTTTACCATTGTTATTAGTGCGTTGCGATAAGGTATCTTGTTGTTGAAAAGCATGTTCTTGCAAAATTTCTTCGTCAAACTCCGTTCCATAACCACATAAATAGTGACGAAAACGGTGTAGGAATGTCCCGTGTTTTAACAAGATTTTGCGATTGATGTACAAGAATCTTGTCTTCTTCAAAGTAGCCTTATAACTAGGTTTTCTTTTCTTAAGGCGATATTTAAAAGTCATATAAGCATATGATGGTTTACAAGTTTGTTTGATTCCAATGTGAGTGCAATATTTATTTTGATAAAACCTAGGTTCAAACAGGAATGATATATCCAAGATAATGAACAAAGGTTGATATGATCAAGTTTCATGATAAAGGATTTGATGTTTCCTGATGAGAAACTGATAATAATGTTGATCTTTTTGCACTTAAGATGGTTCAATCACTAACTTGTTGAATGTTTTATGCTTATGAAAACCTTTGGAAATAACCTATTTGATTGATAAGCTGATTATTTGACCAGTTTAAAGACCTGTGATAGTTGAAGACAAATATACTCGAAAAAGGGTATTTGAAAATGATATTGAAATTTTGGTGTGATATGCAAAAAAACCCTCTATTTTAGATGTAGGAAAACATTTGCGCTGACCTATTTGTCAAAAGCTCTAACCTACGCGATAAATGTGCTACTCTATGTGATTAAAAGTGCTTCTATGTGAAATAAAAGAATTAAAATATAGTGTAAAAGAATAGTTTCATGTTGAAAAGCGTTATTCCAAAGATCAAATGCATGATTCTAAGGGATAAAAGTGTTGTACTGTTGTTTAAAAGAACTATTCTATTGGTCAAAAGCATTGTTCTGTGCAACAAATGCACAATTCTGACTGTGTTAAAGAGATTTTCAAATTTTCCAGCAAGTTGTCAGATTTTTACTCAATTCAGACTGATGATTTTTTTAGTTTTTGACCATTTTGAAAACATTTTTGAAGACACAAAAGACATAATGTTTTGGAAATCAAAGTGCACAAGCAAGCACAAATCCTATGGTAGGTCGAGACAATAATTGTTGAATCTCACATGGGGTTTGCCCCGAGGCTACGCTATTCAGAGCAGATATTTAGGTGCTTGACCCCACTGGATCCACCCTCAACACTCACTTCTTTGGGGCAGCCAAGCATCGATTTCCATGAAAACTCCCCATGAAAAACTTTATATCTCTACTAAGAACCGTATGTGTGTGAGCTGCTTCAGAGGTCTGACATCCTGGACCAACAATTACAAGGATTTTGGTAGCAAATACAAAATATTTTTAGTAAGGGCTTCCGGTCATGTGGCCATACATGCGACACTTAAACTCTGTAAATACAGAAGGTTCCCAGCCTACAGAGGTTACGCTCCATAGGGTTAATGGGGAAACATAGTGTCAGTATGAACTAATCAACAAATGTTGTTCACGACTTTCGTCAAAGACATAATTTATTTAGAGTGGATTGGAAGGACTCGATATTAGCCCGTTTCCACTTGGGTCGTTCCCTTCTCATTGCCCCCCTCAAGGCAACTCAGGAAGGCAAGCCCTCTAAAGGTTACACATAAAAGAAATAGGTCTAGTTTTCAAATCACCGTATACGAGTGAGAGCATACTTGCCTACTACTTCAACAAACACGAAAGAAAAAGGTTTATTTTAAGACTTCTAAGAATCTATGTGCAACTAATTTAAGGAAAACACTCAAATGCAAGGTGCATGCTGTTGATTATCCTCCTAGTTAGACTAGATGAGTAAGATATGATGTTTTACTTGAAAAACCCTTAATTTAGCTAAGTGAGGAAATGCATGAAATTTGCTCAAAATGGACCCTGCACCCACAAATGTCAATAGTTTTCAAATTCTTAAGCCTTGGACATTCGGACCTGCAAAATTGTTAGCTTTCAGATTATAAAAATTCAAATTTCACCCAGTGATAGAACATAAGTGCTAAAACTGCAAAAGCGCTATCCTAGATGGCAAAAGCACTATCCTAAACAATAAAAGTGCTAAATTGTACGACAAAGGTGCTAACCCTGTATTTCTTGAATGCGCGAATTCATGATTAAAAACACCATTCTATTTAAAACAGACGTTAAACTAAGCAATAAAAGCGCTAACCTACTTAACAAATGCGTTGTCAAATTTCACAGATGCATGAAACTGACTTACAAAAGCGTTAAATTGATTCTGCGAGAATAAGACAGGATATTAGAAAGGTAAGTGCGAGGCCTGATCCCCACAGTGGGCACCAAAAATGTTAAAGTTGAACTCCAAAGAAATATCCTGAAACTTGTTAGTTTAGATCATAAAATATAAAAAGGAAATCTACAGGAAACTTAACTTCAACCAATGAAGTAACATGAAGTAAATGAAATAAACAAGATTATACCTTCCACGGTTTACACCTCATTGTGTCCTAACTCCATTGTTCTTGGTTGCAGATGATTTGATCTCAGACAAGCACTGGTAGCTTCCAAGATGGCATATGAAGAATGAACTAATAGTTAACTGATGCTATAATATTCATATGCAAATGATTTAAGCTAACATGATATTAAGCTATGATAAAAATTCTAAAATTGGTATTTGCTTCAAACTCAAACTCATGGATGCAAGAAAAAAACTCCTAGAATGACTATAAGATTAGCTATTAGTTTCAAAATGGCTTAGGAGACCTCTTTTTATAGATTTTTGAGTGCACGAGCTTAGGTGACAGAGATCAACGATCATGATCGAATCTTGCAAATTGGATGGCTATGAGTAAGAGGTTGAAGGTTGAGAGAAAGGGGGAAGGAGAAGACAAGTGTCACTCATCTCACCTTGACTGAGTTGAAGACTTGAGATGATATAGGATAATTGGAAAGGATGTAAGAATGAGAGGACAAGTGGACTCAAGTCCTCCTAAGATATAGTGATGTTAGAGAGAATATAGAAGAAGGCTAGGAAATATGTGCACGTACACAATATTTCATTTATTTTGGAAGTTGGAGATAATTGGCTAATAAATGATTTAATTTAATTGAATTTTGTTGAATTAATTTAGCCACATGATGAATGAGTTGGCAAAGTGGAGATGACATGGAGATGGAAAGGTGAGTTGGAAATATAATTAAATAATTAAGAAATTATTTAATTAATGAGACTATAGAATAGTAGATACATGAACAATTAAATATTAGATATTTAATTAATTGATTAGAAGAAAAGGATATAACGAATTAATTGATAAAATGTTTCAATTAAATTAATTAATAGAAGAATATAAAATGAATTAAATAAATTAATCTTTTCAAATTAACTATTTAATAGAAGAATAATTATTAAATAAATATAAAATATTTATTTAATTGCTCATAACCAATTTTATGTGTATACAATAAGATTTAATATATTGGATCATAAATATAATTTATACAAATGATCTAGTTACGAAAGTAAACAGTCTCAAATACATTACAACATATGTATTTATTATTTATAAACCAAACTTACATGATTGTAAATATGATTGACAAAAGATACTCATTTATAAAAGTAGACTAATTTCTGAAATCTATATGAATGTATTAATCAACTAAATTAATATAAAGCTATTTCTAAAATAAAATTAATATTCTTTAAATTAACATGTTCATATTCCTCATTGAAATGAAAGCTTAATCAAATTTAAGAATCTTGTAAACAAATAAAGACATTTATATTTATAATCATGATAGTTGTGGATACCATCAAAATATGAAGACCTAAAGAATTTTGTGAGACATAATTTCTTCCCATCTATAATAAATTAGAGTAACCATTAGAATAGTCAAACAACAGTATATGTAGGATTGACAAAGTAGAACAACACAATAATATTGTCTAGAATTAAATCTAAAAATTATATATTTTACTTTATCAAGGAGAGTGAATCTTCTATAATTGTTTCTTTGATATCATATCCCATCGCCATCAATTGAAAAGGTTTGCCATAAAATTATAACAAATTAGGTATAAGTCCCGGTTCACCCACCACCTATTTAAAAAAAAGTGAAACTCCAATAAACTGCTTGGCCCTCTCTATTTAAATAAATAAATCATTTTAACAAGTGCGGTTTCATCCCTGAATTATTTAAAGCTATTCAATTAAGTGCCCATTGATCACTTGATTACAAAATATGCTATTAAAAGTTACGTGACGTAAGCCTTGACGTTTGCAGATGAGATTTGAATGCTGGAAAATCTTTCCTTTCAATTAAAAGTTACGTGACGTAAGCCTTGACGTTTGCAGATGAGATTTGAATGCTGGAAAATCTTTCCTTTCAATCGCAACATTGAAATAATTAATTGATATCGCCAATCAATGTTGACTGCAAATGTTTGAAACGGCAAAATAATATAAAATCAATGACGTCACGGAAATGAATTTTATCGGCCGCCCAGATGCCAAATCTGATTTACTCGAACCTATTTAAATTCAATTCAATTCAGATTTCAGGCACAAACATAAAGCGAATTGTCTTCACAAATTATAGATTTTTGACAATGAGTAGTCAGGAAAAGCAGGGCAGCAGTTTGGAAGGGCGCGTAGCCATCGTGACGGGTGCCTCGAGAGGCATCGGCAGAGAAATTGCTCTGCATTTGGCTGAAAAAGGAGCCAAAGTCGTGATAAATTATGTAGGAAACCAGCAAAAAGCAGAAGAAGTCGCAGCCATAATCAATGAAAACAAGGACGGAGAAAGAGCGATTATATGCAGAGCAGATATTTCAGTTTCTGGGGACGTGAAAAAATTATTCGATGCAGCGGAGAAAGCGTTCGGAGGCGTCCACATAATCGTGAACTGTGCGGGAGTGCTCGATTCCAACTCACCCTCAATTGCAAACACGCCTGAAGAGGATTGGGATCGGACTTTCAACATTAACTGCAAAGGAGCGTTTTTGTGCTCGAGGGAAGCGGCAAACAGACTCGTACGTGGTGGCGGTGGCCGCATTATCAATTTGAGCAGCTCGCTTGTGGGGACTGTGAAGCCTGGGTATGGGGCTTACGCCGCCACCAATGCTGCCGTTGAGACCATGACCAGGATTTTGGCCAAGGAGTTGAGGGGGACTCGCATTACTGCAAATTGCATCGCACCAGGTGGGATTGTGACGGAGTTGTTTTTGGAGGGGAAGAGTGAGGAGTTGGTTGATAGGATTGCCATGGAGTCACCCTTTGAGCGGCTGGGGCAGAAGGAGGATGTTGCTCCCGTGGCGGCTTTCCTTGCTACAGATGATGCTGAGTGGGTTAATGGCCAGGTTATTCGTATCAATGGAGGCATCGTTTGAATAAGACTTAAGATTTAGGCTTTTGATTGGTTATAAATAGTATATTAGCTTTTCACAGTCTATGAAATGGAGTATGTAAGCTTGACGTATAATTTGAGTTTCCAATCTCTCTGAGTGATTTATCTTCAGAAAAAGAAAAGAATGAAAATGAGAAATGGAGTATGTAAACTTTATGCATGATTGGAGTTTCCAATCTCTCTGAGTGATTCATCTTCAGAAAAATGAAAGAATGAAAATAGGAAATATTGTAATGTTTTGTTTTCCAAGCAATCACTCAGAAAAAGGAAAGAATGAAAATAGGAAAATTATAATTTTTTGTTTTCCAAACTTTTTTCTTATAATAGCATCTTTCTATTCTTAAAATTTGACATGACTTGTTTTTATAAACAAGATTTTTATTTAAAAATGTTATCAAAATAAAAATTGAAGATCACAAGTTATATCGTTGATAAAGTATTTTGTTTCATCACCTCTTGGCTTCTGTACCGAGAGGATTTCATCACCTCTTGGCTTGATCTTGAACGGTATTTCGTTCGGGTTTCTATATAAATAGGGCGAGAGCGAAAGTTGTAGCTCAATCCTGCGATTACATACTGAGTGTCAATTATGAAGGGGATACATTGCCCTAGACCGATTGACTAGAGATTTAGGTGTCTCGCCTAGAATGTATCTACGTAGGTGTGCCCAAATCTGAGTAAAAACCTTTGTGATTAGAAGTCTTATTCTTATTGTTTTTCGAATACATTGGTGCAAGGGATACATGTCGTGTCAAATTGCAACGCAACATGCAATTTTCCCCCTTTATTTAGATTTGGTGTTGAACGTCTACCATCCATGTATCTAGGCATACCTTTATTCAATGGGGGCAATCAAAGACAATATTTGGTGCGACACTATTGGGAAGTGCACGAAGAAGGTGGGATGTTGGAAGGGGAGATGGTTCACCATGTCTAGCAAAATCACCATGCTTAAGGCAGTCATCGCTATCATACCAATATGTATGCTTTCATGTATCGAATTATCGAATGGGGATAGCACAAAGATAGCCTCTCTGCAAAAAAGTTTCCTTTGGGAAGGCTCCAATGAAAAAGAAACACATACCTCATCTCTTATTGTGGGACACTATAAAAAAAAATTGAAATTGAGAGGGGATGCCAGTATTCGTGAAATGCAAACATAGAACATTGCTCTTGGGGCCAAGCTAACATGGCGGATCTTCAAAATACATGTAGCCCTCTAGAGCAGACTCTTTCATCATCATTAATGATGATGAAACAGTCCCTCACTTTGCTACCATAGGTCTCCAATGGCGTGTGCACTACTTTCTCCAAGCCTAGGATGGTGACAAGAGGGTACTAGTCATTCCAAGAATCATACAAGGAGGAGCTATCAAGGTAACACACCTAATTTTCCATAGGAGGTTAGATTATAGTGCTCCTATATTTGATAATAAAATTCCGTACTGAAGAGCCCCTAGGTGGATTGGCAATAGTGAGTATGATGATTCTCTTAACCGCATACTCACTATTGCCAATCCACCTAGGGGCTCTTCAGTACGGAATTTTATTATCAAATATAGGAGCACTATAATCTAACCTCCTATGGAAAATTAGGTGTGTTACCTTGATAGCTCCTCCTTGTATGATTCTTGGAATGACTAGTACCCTCTTGTCACCATCCTAGGCTTGAAGAAAGTAGTGCACACGCCATTGGAGACCTATGGTAGCAAAGTGAGGGACTGTTTCATTATCATTAATGATGATGACGTCGAATCTTACAAATAGAAAGACTTTGATATGTTGGACTATGATTGTAAGGAACAGTTGCTAAAAAAAGCTCGGCAAGCGACATTTGCTATTATCTAATGGTAACGATAAAATTATGTATTGTGTGGCTAAATTTGATTCTTATCCCAGTAAGATTGACTTTGAGGTCATTAGTACGAAATCGATGCTTATCATTGGCCAACGGAGCTCTGTTGGGGCACAAATGTCCCCCCTAAGATGGGAGCATTTGTTTCGACCACCCTTCACAAGTGCAACTTAATGGGGAATAGACTGCAAAAGATTGGTATCTCGGGCCCTCACTGGTGTACTCTATGCAAAGAAAATGAAGAGACTGCTGACCATCTCCTGATTCAATACAAAGTGGCACAGACCCGTTGGTACCATTTTTGTCACAGACGTAGTGGGTGGTCGAGACCACTTCTAAACGGTGTTTGCGAGGTCTTTGTTTCTGCAAGCGCTTCGGGATCGGTGTACAGCAGACTTCGTTTAAACTCACCTTACATCAGTCTCCAAATCTCCCTCTCGATCTTACACCTAGGACGGGTGACAACCGAACTCTTTCAGGAGGGGTTCGCTCACATCTCCTCAAATGATAAGGTCTTCACTTGTGACGACGATGGTTTGATGGGTGGCCTGTGAACTAGCATTATATTTCTTTAGACAAACACAACACTTAGGAGTAAGAGGTTGAAGACTAGAAGTATCATTTCTTGAAAATTCAAAGGTGCGAGTGTAGCTGCACTCAATGCTCGGTGACTGATGAACTTCAGGAGAAATTTTTAATTAACACAGATATTGAAGGAGTGGTGCAGAGGATCATAGGCGAAAAGCACTTGGTGCAGGCTCAAATTCATAACGTTGAACTTTTGGAGCATTTCTTGTACAACATAGTCCATTCGTTTGGCAGCTTTGAACGTGGAGAAAAAGCAATACGCAGCTACCTCCACTGCCTTGGGCTGCCTTAGCTATGATACTTCGATGGGCCTGGTGGGTGATGCCATTTGCACCGCACTTGTGCGAAGTCTGAGGAGGTCAAATAAGCCATAACATTGTTAAAAGAGGGCCTGTATAGAAAGAGTATGCAAACTTATGCTAATTACGTAAACTATTATGAGAATCTCTTCACCCCTACCCCTATCCATATTGAGAGACTCCAAGAAGATTCGCATATTGGTTTTTGCTCTCTGAAAATCAGAACAACCATTACAATAGTTGAATAACATTTTATATAAGATTGACAAATGAAACAACATTATAAGAATATCTAAAATCAAATTTAAGAAGATTTGAATTTCTATTTATATTGAATTGTATCGCAATATTTAACATTAATAAAAACATTACAATACCCTACGGATACACTTAGCCGAATTGGAGGAAGGGAATCCTCTAGTTATTTCTCTAATCTGTATCCTGCCGCCATCAATTAGGATTGTTTCCCCAAACGATCATAATATTAATATACGAATAATTTATGAAAATTAACTGATACAAAAATACAAGTTTTGTTACAACTTAAAAATATTATTATAGTGGTAACTTTCATTAAATATAGTAATATAATTACGAAATACATTACTAAGGTTACGTGACGTAAGCCTTGACGTTTGCAGATGAGATTTGATGCTGGGAAATACTTAATTAATTAGCCGATCAATTTTGACGAAAAAATAATGTCGACTACATAAGGTCATAGCTGACGTCACTGAAAGGAACGTATCGCCCGCCCACCTGCAAATCTCATTTACTGGAATATTGAAGTCTTCCAATTTCTCGGCTTACAACCATTATTCGATTCAGGCACAAACAAAAAGAAGTCTTAACAAATGAAATTTTGGTCAAATCCCTCACTCTTGATTATCGTAGATCAATATTCTTTGAGAGTTTACATTGATTTTCCTCTTTTGATCCTTCCTCCTTAGAGCTCACTACCTTTTATTCTAGTTAGATCTCGATTGTTTTATAGAATTTTTTGAGTTCATTTTGAAGGATTTTGAAGGATTTTGAAGGAATTTTAAGAATTTTAATGATTTCAAAACTAATCAGTTCAATGCATTCAATATGTGGAGATCTTCATTTAAAAGAAAAGTCATTAAAATAAGAATCGATTATCAAAAGTTACATCTCTAAAAGGTACTTTACTTCAAGAATTTCTAATAAAATTTTCTTTTTTCTTACATATCTTTTGCAATGGCTCCTATTGATGTTCCAATCTCTAACCTAATGCGAACTTGCGCTAATAGGGGGAAGCCTACAAATGTGGGACATAGTTTCCAAATCAACCTCTAGAATTTTAGAAGTTGATTCTTTGTTGGATTTTCATTATGCTCTTATTAGATCACAATGAGAGAAAAGGGAAATAAAGTACTAAGATTCAAATAAAAATCTAGGTGAACAATGCGATTCTTTTCAATGAAATGATTTTTATTTCTCAGCAACATATTTCCAACAACCCAAATTAAAGAAAATATGGAAGTATATCATGAATACATTAAAATCTTTCACAATGAACAAAATAAATAAATGAAAAGATCATGGCTTCATATATTTATTTGCTCATAACTTTCATATCTCATATTCAGATATTACTTATAATGAATTCAAACATATGAAGCTAATGAGGTATAAATGAATACTTGATTTAAAACAAAAAGTCTATAAAGCACATAGGACAAGAGTATTTCTACTTTAGTTTGAGTATGAATAAGTGTGAGGATCTTATTTATGGGAAACTTAGCCTAGAAAAAGTTAGAAGCAACATGATAGAAAATAGTAGACACGATTATTGTTGCATGTATGAAACTACTACATGATTATGAAAAAGTTTTTAATTTGGAATTAAAATCCTTTGGATTGGTGTTTCTAGTTGATGATTGTTATACTACATTTTAAGATGAGGTTCAAGATATAATTTAGATCTTTTGTAATCTTTGGATGTGTTACTTTTCAAGTAGAAACTTCAAACTAGTGACATGCTTTTATAATTTTAAAAAGTTGATTTATCCTTTAGGGTGTTATGTCCATTTAATGGAGGCTTTCTATGATAAATTGAATTGTACAGGATATTAAAAACTAACATTTTATTCATATCCCTCATGTTGTTTCCACAATGCTTTTACATATTTACTTTTGGCATTTTAAGATTGAGTGAAAATGTAACATGTGTGTCTCTTGATTACATCTCTCCCCCTTCTTTATTGGTTCATAGGTTCTTTATAGATAACAAAATGGGACTTACAAACATGTCATGTTGTACTACCTTGAACAATGACACAATGGAAGAGAACTATCAAATTGGCATTCAAGAGATTGTAGTCTACCATGCATCTTGTTGTTAGACTAATTCATCACACATATTAAATGAGTAGTGAGGACATTCAAGTGCTTGTGTGGATTTTGAGAACCAATAGTGCAATAGTGTTCATTTGTCAGACTAAAATATTCTATGCAACACAAAAGGTATAATGAATCTTCACCTTATTTATTTCCATTATCCCTCAAAAATACCAAAAATAAGAGAAGGACAACCAAGATAATATCATGGCTATCTTTAACTAATAGAATAGAGGAAAATAGTTATTAGATTGACAACTTTCTTAAGGTACAAATTACACAAAGTAGGTCGTTAAATCTAATTTTTCATTTTATTTTATTTACATGAACAATAGGGCCCAATTAAATGATGTGAATAGTTCACCCAATAGCACAAAAAATTAAGATATTTTATTGAAAATTAAAATAATGTGCCAATTGGTGATCTAAGTACAAAAGATCTCTAATTTTTTGAGCATCTTTTGAACACAACATTGAAATTTGTAAAAATTGTGCACCATCAAGAAAATTTCTCTAGGTGAACTAGGATGCCATAATTAAAAAAATAACATTAGAATGGTTCATTATCCCATTTAAAAATCTAAAAGTATAAATCAATGAAAAAAGAAAAGAATGCATGGAATCTACTAAAGTGATGCCATGAATGCATGTAAGATAAAATCCTATGAAGGAGAGAAACTAATTTGGCCAAAATAAGCATAGAAAAAATATCTTTAACTCTTGTGATTTCTCACGGGGTTCTTGTTTGAAAGGGAAAATCCAAAAGCTAAACCCTAGGCGTGGGAAATAAATAAAAATTAAACTTAAAAAAATCATTAACCTTCATTAACATCATGCTTTAATGTCATGTTGGTGTCCTTTATTTGAAGGCCTCAAAGGATTTGTACAACTAAGTAGTAACTTATCTTGTCACATGAAATTGCACCCTATTGAAATTAGTTTAACATTCCAATGACACACTGAGAATGATCTCAAGGTGTGGGAACCTATAGTTGAGGTTAGAGACTTAGAGGAAGTTGAATTACTTTTTAAGATGGATAGAATGTGTTGATTCAACCCAACACACATTTAAACTACAAGTAATTGAAAGAAAAATAAATAAAGTACAAAAAATAAAGTAATCAAGGAGAAAATATTTGAAGGTATACATTTTTTTTGTTAGTCCAAGGTATCTTCGCGACCTAGCCCGGCACCCATTTGGGGCAAGACTAGTCCCTGAAGATGTACCAAGCCACCCATAAGCTAGGTGCATCGGTTGATTCCAAGCCTTAGAGTCGAACCCAAGACCAATGGGGATAAAACCCATGGTCCAAGCCAACTCTACTACCTGTCTGGGCTGTTTGAAGGCATATGTTAGCATTACGTGAGAAGCCAAAACAAGAGCAAGTATGATAGGGAGGATCCTAGTTTGCTTGAGTCAGCTTGACTCACTCTAAGACTTTCATCCTAGCCCAACTTGAGAATTCTCCTCTCACTATTCCCCTAATCCACTCTAGGTCCTCACTACCGAGGTTTGATACTCTGCTCTGTGTGAATTCACTTTCATAAATCCACCAACTCACTAATCCACCGGATCTCACTAGCCACCTTGCAGGGTTTTCTCTACCATGGATTATACCTACAACTTCTGCTAAGTTGTTTTCCTCCTCATGCTTGGATCTTCTCTCCCTTTGATCCCATCTTCCTCTGGTCTAAGGCTAACAGCCTAGACTCCAGTCTACCCTGCAAGTGATTCCTCTTGGTCATTGATACCTAGCCAAGTTATCATCAAGCTCGCCTAGGGCCAGTTTGTTGAAACGATCGACGCCATTCCCTAGTCTACTACACATAGAACTCTACTATACATGGATGACTCTTCTTGACAACCTCCAATGGTCGCGTGGATACCATGATGGAGAATCAAGACAGAGCCATGTTATAACTACTTGTCACCAACAGAAAACAAGAAACAAAATGATAACTTATTTACAGAGCCGAGCTTGACACGACTTCAAAATTGGGACTCACAAAACTTAGAAAAGTAACATCTACTCTATCACACTATCATTTAAAGATTTAAGCCATTATTTATAGTTTTCAAATGAAAATTGAACTTTGAGAAAGAAACCAAAAAATAGTCCTCAAATTGTTATTCAAAAGATGTTCTTTATTCCACCTATTGGTGGAGGAGCACCTCATCCCTTCAAGGGCCCATATGTGGGGCATGATTTAGTTTGTTTTTGTTTTGTTTTAAATAGGGTCTATTTAGACCCAATATGATATAATAAGGCCAATAGTGCCATTAAAATGTAAAGGTTGAGTCAGTTGAGTCATATGTCCTGAAAATTGTCAAATTGCTCAGATAGGGCCTAGTGGTCAAAACAAGTCAAAATGGAAATATCAAGGTTGTGGGGAGTATTTTGTGTCATTTTTAATGTTTTAAAATGTTATTTAACCTGTTTGGGGTATTGGATGATCAAGAAGTACAATAAACCAAAAGTTGTCAAAAAGCAAGAAATGATGTCAATGCAACTTTTCAAAGTTGCTTGACAACATTTACAACAAAGGTTGGTTTTGGGTGGTTATAGTTGGTTGGTCAGTTGGGAATCCTTATAATTCTATAAATATGGTGAAATAATTCCTCAAAATGATGTAATTCTCAGAATTGAAGTTTTTGGCAATAATAGTAAGTGGTTTCCTTGCACATTCTGTGTTTTTCCTGAACTTTCCTCACATTCAATTTGTAATTTGTTAGTTTTAACCATTTCTATGTATTGAAGGTTCATTAAAATGGTTTGGGGGTTTAAGAACAGTAAATTACCTTTCATTTCCTTCAGGTTTCATGTCATTTGGTGTTGTTTTGGCAAAGATACAATAAGTTCTCTCAAAATTGTCAAAACCTAGAACTAGGGCAAACTGAGACAAAGATAATGCTATATCTTTTTGGTCTTGGTTGATCAAGCCACAAAAATTGGTGGAAATATGTAATATTATGTAAATTATCATTCCATTATTGTTTCAGGGTTTCATGATAGGTTTTGCACATGGTTTGAGACATGAAGGTGACTGAAAACTTGCCTCAAGAAGGTTTGACTGTCACAAGAAAAATATAGTCCTGATACGGGCTCAATATCTCAAAATGTAACCATTGGATCTTTCTAATTTTTTGATATGTTTGTCATACTTGAGTTTTCTAGAGTCCCACTGGAGGGATCTGCAAAATATGTCCAATGGAAAAAGTTATTCATCTTTGAGTGAACATGTGTCAAAGAGGCCAGTAAGTTCTTGTTTAATAGTAACCTTTTGTACATGTTGAGGGTTGGATCAGAGTACATGGTGTTTGGTAATTAATGGTTGGTATGAGTTTTGAGATGGTGTGTGGAAGTGTCAAGGTTCTATATAAAGTGATGGTATCCTTCAAACAAACTTATACTCCCTTTGGTTTATGACTGCCCTCAATCCCAAGAAACCTATCCTAGTTGGTCTAGAAGGTATGATTGTGTTCATAGGCAAGAAGCAATATGTGTGGAGTTTTATAAAAAATTATGGCAAACCTTCATAAGGGAAAGTGATTAATCATTGTGAAACCTCAACAATGTGAGGTCGATTCCTAAAAGGTGTAGGGATTGTGTGTGGGTGTGAATGCACTACATCAGATTGGTATCAGAGCAAGGGGGTAGTTCTTATTGAAGGTTGAAAGGAGTGAGACAAGATGTCTCCGAAGAATGCAGGTAGAACAAGGGAGATCCAAGAATTGAAGGAGAAGAACACAAGGTTACAAGAGTCCTATCATGCCCTCTTAGCAAGGCTTTAAGCCTTGGAGACTAGTCAGAGAAGAAATGTTGATGTAGGGGATGTTAGTGAAGAAGAGGAAGGAGATGAAGAGTTCCATGAGGCAAAGGAAGAAACTGAAGAGCATATAGACCCTGAAGAACAAAGAACACTCAGAATTCTTAAGGTGGTAAAAGGAGACAAGTACAAGGTAAGGGGTGATATACCAATGTATGATGGTAGTTTGAAAGAGGAAGAACTTTTGGATTGGATAGCAGCAATGGATGCTTATTTTGATGGCGAAGGCATACCTAATGAACAAAAGGTCAAATAGGAAAAGACAAAACTCAAGGGACATGCACTCCTATGGTGGGATCATGAAGAAGCTAATAGAAGAAAGAGAGGAAAGACCAAGGTTACTTCTTGGGGTCGGATGGTGGCTAAACTAAAAGGTAATTTCCTTCCTAAAGACTATGAAATTCAATTGTATAAGAGATTGCAAGGGTTAAGGCAAAAGGAACAAGATGTTAAGGCATATACTAATGAATTTTTAAAGTTGAGTATAAGGTCTGGTAGAGAAGAAGATGAATTTGTTAAGGTTGCTAGATACTTAGGAGGTTTGAGATTTAATATTCAAGATGAGTTGGTTGTGGCTAACCCCAATAATGTCAAGGAATGTTATCAATTATCTCTCAAGGTGGAAGAAAAGATGAAGAGGAGACAAGATAAGGCTGCAAGAGGTAGAGGCAATAACAATGGTAGGGGTAGAGGTAAATTTACTTCACATAAACCAAACAATGAGGAAGAAGGTGAAGTAAAGAAAGATAAAGAGCATTCATTTTCTGATTTTAGAGGTGGTTTTGGTGGTAATAGAGGTAGATTTGGTAGGGGTTTTAACCAATTTTCAGGGAGATGTTACAACTATAATGAGTATGGGCATCCTTGTTTCAAATGTCCTGAGAAGGGAGCATCATCATCATCATCCTCTAGAAGGGTTGCATATGCTCAAGAGGAAGAGGTTAGTGATAGTCCAAAGACAATTGTGTGTACAGGAGAAGTTGGTGAGTGTTTGATGATGAAGAAGTCCTTGTTGAAGACATCAACACAACATGAACCCATTCAAAGGAGAAGCCTCTTTAGGACAAAGTGTAAGTGCAAAGGTAAACTTTGTACTTTGGTTGTTGATTCAGGTTCAAGTGATAATATGGTTTCAAATGAAATGGTTGAGAAATTGCAATTAGAGAGGATACCTTATAAGAATCCATATAAATAATTTTGGGTTAATGATGATATTAGTTTGTTGGTTAAAGAGCAGGCAAGAGTTGATTTTTAGATTGGTGAATACAAGGAAAGTGTTCTATGTGATGTTTTACCCATGGAGTGTAGCCATATCTTACTTGGCAGACCATGGCAATATGACAACCGTACACTCTACAATGGTAGGGAGAACACTTATACTCTTGAGAAGAATGGATTACAATATACATTCTTGCCCATGAGTGAGGATGTTAAGGGTAAAGGTAAGATTGTGATGTTTGGTAAGAAGACATTGGTTCAAGCCGAGAAAATTGAAACAAAATCTACACAAGAGAAGGTGGAACACAAGGATAGCATTGGGGTAATGATTGGTTCTATTTGGTGTCCTACTAAACCCACTTAGATCAGTACACCTATTATGAAAACTGATCCAAATCAGAGTGTTCTAGAGAAGCCACATGAACCAAGCCAACCGGTTCAAGTTTCTACACATGCATATACCGGTTGCCCACCAATGGGAAAGTTCTTTTCTGATCCTTATTGTGTGAATTGGATTGCAGGTTCTTATCCTTTTGTTGTTGCAGGATATTAGATGATTCAAGGTCCCTTTCATGATGGATACTCATGGGGCATGAGTTCTTTTCTAAGGGGAGTATGGTGGAGGAGCACCTCATCTCTTCAAGGGCCCATATGTGGGGAATGATTTAGTTTGTTTTTGTTTTGTTCAAATAAGGTCTATTTAGACCCAATATGATTTAATAAGGCCAATAGTGCCATTAAAATGTAAAGGTTGAGTCAGTTGAGTCATATGTCTTGAAAATTGTCAAATTGCTCAGATAGGGCCTAGTGGTCAAAACAAGTCAAAACGGAAATATCAAGGTTGTGGGGAGTATTTTGTGTCATTTTTAATGTTATAAAATGTTATTTAACCTATTTTGGGTATTGGATGATCAAGAATTACAATAAACCAAAAGTTGTCAAAAAGCAAGAAATGATGTCAATGCAACTTTTCAAAGTTGCTTGACAACATTTGCAAAAAAGGTTGGTTTTGGGTGGTTATAGTTGGTTGGTCAGTTGGGAATCCTTATAATTCTATAAATATGGTGAAAGAACTCCTTAAAAATATGTAAATCTCGAAATTAAAGTTTTTGGCAATAATAGTAAGTGGTTTCCTTGCACATTCTGTGTTTTTCCTGAACTTTCCTCACATTCAGTCTGCAATTTGTTAGTTTTCACCATTGCTATGCATTGAAGGTTCATTAAAATAGTTTGAGGGTTTAAGAATAGTAAATTACCTTTCATTTTCTTCAGGTTTCATGTAATTTGGTGTTGTTTTGGCATAGATACAATAAGTTCTCTCAAAATTGTAAAAACCCAGAACTTGGGCAAACTGAGACAAAGATAATGCTATATCATTTTGTTCTTGGTTGATCAAGACACAAAAATTGGTGGAAATATGTAATATTATATAAATTATCATTCCATTATTGTTGCAGGGTTCCATGATGGGTTTTGCACATGGTTTGAGGCATGAAGGTGACTGAAAACTTGCCTCAAGAAGGTTTGATTTTTCAAGAAAAGTACAGTCCTGATACAGGGTCTATATCTCAAAACGTAACCGTTGGATCTTTCTAATTTTTGGATATGTTAATCATAACCTACTTTTCTAGAGTCCCACCATAGGGAGCTGCAAAATATGTCCAATGGAAAAAGGTATTCATCTTCGAGTGAGCATGTGTCAAAGAGGCCAGTAAGTTATTGTTTAACAGTAACCTTTTATACATGTTGAGGGTTGGATCAGAGTACATGGTGTTTGGTAATTAATGGTTGGTATGAGTTTTGAGAGGGTGTGTGTAAGTGTAAAGGCTCTGTATAAAGTGATGGTATCCTTCAAACAAACTTATACTCCCTTTGGTTTATGACTGCCCTCAATGCCAAGAAACCTATCCTAGTTGGTCTAGAAGTTATGATTGTGTTCATAGGCAAGAAGCAATACATGTGGAGTTTTATAAAAGATTATGGCAAACCTTCATAAGGGAAAGTGATTAATCATTGTGAAACCTCAACAATGTGAGGTAGGTTCCTAAAAGGTGTAGGGATTGTGTATGGGTGTGGATGCTTTGCATCACCTATCCAACCTCGTTACAGAATGCCCATTGGGTATTTTATAGCCTCTACGACATGTCATGAATCATCCCAAACCGACGAGATTGAACTCGACACAATCGGTTTCTAACTGTAACTATCTTTTGATTTCCATCGGGTCATCGGGTTAGCACCGAAACACTTACACTGATGTGTGATGGCAGTTTACAACTCACTTTCTTTTCTATCGGGTCATTGGAGTAGCCTCAAAACACTTACTTCGATGTCCGATGACATTTTACACTTTGCGCACTTCCACATTGGTTTCCATCAGGTCATCGGAGTAGCATTAAAATACTCTTACCGATGGCGGATGGTGCGCTCCCAACAGAATGCTTCATTGTTGGGTTATCGGTGTAGCCCCAAACATGTTTTGCTGATGGCCAATGATGTGCTCCAAACCTGCTTCCTTCCCATCAGGTTATCGGTGTAGCTCCAAACTTGTGATGCCGATAGCCGATGGTGCGCTCCAAACTGCATGCTTTCCCATTGGGTTACCGGGTGACACAAAAACTAGTCTTGCCAATTCTCGATGGCTTCACTTCGATTCGCTCCACTTGCTAACTTCTCGCTGGGTCCCACCATGGTCACCAAGTTACAGGAGGTAAACCTTGTGCAACTTTCCATTGCAGTATAGCGATCGACATTGATCATCCCAGACTTGCTCACCTGTTAGCTGGCAGTTTCATCGGGTTATCGGTGTAGGTGGAAAACACTCCTGCCGATATCCGATGGTTCCACTTTGACTCACTCCAACCGCTGGTGACTCCATCAGGGTAAGTCTTTCCAAAAAACAAAACTTTCACAAAGAAAACAAAAATGCACCCCAAGCTCCAAACATACAACCTAATGGACTAGAACTATTCCTTATGCCAAAATTGCCAAAATTGAAAAGGGTATCTACTCATCCTTAGGTGCTCCTAAACCAAAGTAAACCAATATCCAAGAAGGATACACAAGATTTGTAAGTGGAAAAATTAAAGAGAAAAACCCCAATATTATGTAGATGACATAAATCCTAAATAATTTACAAAGAGAGAGAGAGAGAGAGAGAGAGAGAGAGAGAGAGAGATGTTGGTATTTTGAATATGTTGATATGGTTTTGTCATTGATGTCAACACTTATCAACTCTGGTTAGTCCACTAACACTTGGAGAATTGGCAATGTTCACCGGCAAACAAGTGACTTATGCACAGTCACCAGTATCTATTTCACCGACAGGATATATTGTTCACCAACACTTGGAATGACATGGAGAATATTTGGTTATGTCAAAAACATCATTTGGACACTTTGTCTTGGAGATTTGTTCATTGGTATATTCGAGTTTGCATATTTGCTGTTACTGGCAGATAGGTCCAGGATAAACACTGGAAGGCTTATCTATTCCAGATCAGCACGACATGCTATGGAGATGATTTATTATCATTGCAAATGCATTAAGCCGACATGTTGAATCGGATATTTCATTGGTTATTCATTTACTTGTAAATTGTTTTGTTGTAATATCTTTTGTAAAGCCGACCTATACATTTTGGTCCTAGGCTTCGGCATATATGTAAGATCTTATTTTATCGAAGTAGAATGTAAGGAAAAAAATGCGAAAAGGATTGTAATGAGGTATATGCAAGAATAAGCAGAGCTATACACGCAGACATCATTTGAAGGTTGAAGGAAGGTTTTTGTGAAGGCATATCAGAACTAAACCGGTACTGAATCTAGCATATGAAGATGCTATTTTGAGCTGTACATCATTATTGGATTTAACCATCCAATTGTAGTCAGTGTGACTCCCATTTGTGTTTGAGTAGTGAGTTCTAGGTGCTTGGCCTTTCTGCATGTGCAGACCCCCTATTGTATACACATACTATATGCAGTAGTATCATCTGATTGTGGGTAAGGTTTCCCACCGTGGTTTTTCCCCTTACAGGGTTTCCACATGCAAACATTGGTGTTATGTGTTATGGAAGTTGTTGTCTTTTTGTTTCATGCATTGATCTTTATCAGTACTACAGTTAACTGATAAAATGTCTACTGACATTAAGTTTGGTTTACCTGTATTAAGCATTGAGTTTTGGTTAAGTTAATTTTAGTTGAAAATCATTAGACAACTGATTCACCCACCCCTCTCAATTGTCTCCGAGACCTAACAATGGAATGTTACCATGAATAAATGAGAGAGGAACCTCAAATATATAGAGGTGAGAGTGCAGTTGTAAATGTATCTCCCAAGCCTAAGCATGCCATCTAGCATCTTATGTGTGTGAAAAGTGTAAAAATCCTCATAAGGAGGAAATATAATTTTTGACATATTTGGAATAAATAAAATGAGTTATGTGAGAACTCATATAAGACAAAGGAATTGTATGAATTCCTTATAAATATTCCTACAAGTAACAAGTAAAAGGAAATTAACTTTATCAAGTAAAGATTAATTTCTAACACCCCCCTTAAGCTTTACTTGGGGGGTTTATATCAAACCCTTCAATGGGTTGTAATCCAAGATTATTATAATGATGAAAAAATTTATCTTTACAAAGTGGTTTGGTGAGAATATCTATAATTTTATCTTCACCTTTATAATATAGAAGAGAATTTTTTTTTCTTCAATTTTCTCTTTTATGACTTGGTGTTGAAGAACAATGTGCTTGGTCCTTACATGGAATATTAGATTCTTTTCCAAATCAATGACACTTTGATTATCACAATACAAAGGTGTAGGAGTTGCTTGAGGTAGACCCAAGTCTTCAAGTTATCTTCTTAGCCATAGGGCCTCTTTGGATGCATTTACCTACATGATTGGTACAACCCTTATATATAACTTTGGTAGAGCCAAGATAAGTATATTATTGTTTCTTACTATTACATGAGATTGCACCTAATCCAACAAAAAACAACATCCACAAGTAGATCTCTCATCATTGGTATTCCCCCCTAGATTTGAATCAGTATATCGTTTCAAAATAAATTCACAATTTGCATGTCATAAAATAAACCTACATTAAGAGTGTCTTTGTCTTCAGTTTCTTCTACAAGTGTTTCAGCTCTAACAAATGCTCCATCAAATATTTCAAATGATTTCTGTGTGATTCTTGGTTGAGCCTTTGTAGGTTTTCCATATGATTTAGGTGAAACTGGTAAGTTATGCAAATAACACTTTCCCATTCCTTCATCATTTAATTTGAGCATTTTCTCAAAATTTTCCCATAATTTCTCTTGAGTTTCTTGAGTGGGATAGACTAATTCTCTGTTATGTGGAACTCTTGCATCTTGTGCTGGTTTCAAATTATTGCAATATTGACTGGAATTTGCTGCCATAGTGATTTCTTGTCCATTATGAGGAAACTTAACACATTGGTGGTATGTAGAAGGAACTTCTTGAATGCCATGATTCCATGGTCTTCCTAGAAGAATGTTATAAGATAAGTTCAAGTCCAGAACCTGGAACAATGTATAACTTTCCACGGGTCCTATTTTGATTGGTAACACCACAGTTCCTTTAGAAGAACGTTCTTCCTCATCATACACCTTGATAGTTATTTTCTTCTTTGGATCTACTGTATTTTCTGAATATCCCAAAGCCTTTATTAAACTTAATGCACAAATGTATAAGCCATACCCACCATCTATGAGCACGCGTTTGACACAGGTTTTATGAATGGTGACTTCAACATGTAAGGGACCATTGTGAGGGTGTTGCAAGGATGCGTCATCATTTTCAGAAAAGGACAAGAAATGTGGGGCTATGAGGTGTCCCACCATTTGTTTGAACTGATCCACATCCAGATCTTTTGAGACTGTTGTTTTTGTTAGAGCCTTCTCCAATATTTCCTTATGCATAGACGAAACTTTTAGGAGCTCCAAAATTGAAATTTTAGCGGGTGTCTTTTGTAATTGTTCCACTAAATTGTATTGTCTTGAAGTGGATGTTGATTTATTTGTTATACCCAGAAATGTAACCTTCGCTTTGCTTCTTGTAATAACATTGATTGGTTCTGAAGGTGTGTTGTCTTTGACAATGATGAAATTTACCACAACATCATATGTGTAAGTGTAGTTTACTTTAGCTTTTCCTTTTTCATCTTTTGGTTTGGATTGTTCACCTTTTTCATAATTTGGAAGTGGATTTTTGAATGCTAGATGTGATTCATTCATCTTATGACCATCCACTGTGATAGTTCCATTATCGATTAAATCTTGAATAAGATGCTTGAATCTTTGACAATCATTGGCTTGGTGTCCTTTGTTTCGATGATAATTGCAAAAATGATTGTCATTCCACCAATTAGGTTTGACTTGAGGGTCATAATTCCTTGCTTCTGGTAAGGTAATCAATTTATTTGCAAGAAGAGTTTTCAAAGCTGATTCCAACGGTTCTCCAATGTTTGTGAATTTCTTGCGAGGATTGGAGAAGAAAGACTTGGATCTACTGTTCTCTTGATTGTTGTTGTTTGGTACTTGACTTGATAAGTTTAAGATTGGTTGTTGTTTGGTAGCATTGCTGTCATCATTTCCTCCATTGGTAACATTCCTATTCTTTGACCAAAATTTAGGTTTGTCATTGTTATTGTTGTTGTTGTTGTAGGAATTGCAAAATTTTAACTCTCCTTTCTTTACCATTGCATCTTCTATCTTTAGACCATTTTCAATCATTTTAGCAAAAGGAGGACATTGCATTTTAAGACGAAACTCTTTTCACTGATAAGGTTGTCAATGAATATGTCCATTTTCTCTTGATCGGGTACATGTCTCTTGGATATCTATTTAACATTCATTTCCGTCATTGTAAAAAGACCATGAAAGGTTCACCATTGTTTTGCTTGACGTTACATAGATGTAGCATTGTTATCTCATTTCTTACATTATAGGAGTATTGTGAGATAAATCTATTCACAGGTTCTTCAAAATATTTAATCCCAGATGGTAATCTTGAGAACCATTCCGTTGATTGTCCACTTAAGCTTCTAGGGAATAAACGCATCAGGTAAGTTTCATCTTGTGCAAATTCCATACTCATGGTGCAAAATTTTCTAATGTGATCTTGAGGATCGGATTTCCCATCATATTTATCATATTTAGGGACTTCACAATGTTGTGGGAATGGTATCATGTTTAAACTTTTGTCAAAAGGATATGGGAAGATGTCCTCTAATGAATATTTCTTAGAATTTGTTCCATTCTGTATATCTTGTATTTGTTGTTGTAAGGTTTCTATTTGTCGAGTGAGAGTTAACAAAGGATTATCAATATGGGTTCTTCTTGCATCCTCATAAGTTCTTCTGTCACCACACTCTCTTCTTGTATCATCATGGTCTTTTCTCGTTTATCTCCTCTTGTTTCCTCATGATTTACTTGATTTACATCCTCGTTATTGGGATCATCAGTGTTTTGATGGTTACTCATCTCTGCATCTTGTTTCAAACTTTCTATGTTAAAGTCTTGTGGCAATTTAGCTCCTGATTTTGTCAACATTAGGATGTACTTTTCTTTTTATTTTTCCAATAAATTTTCCATTAGTCTGTCAAATTTATAATCTTGTTCTAGGTCTCTAATGGTGTTATTTACTACTTCTTCACCAACATCTATGTATTCAAATTGATGAAACATTGGATTTTCTTCCATTTGTTTTTGTTGTTTTCTGAATTGCTCGTATTGAGCTCTAGTCCAAACTAGCATGTGATTGATTTGGACTTCTCGAGTTTTGATCTTCTAAAATGTGACTCAATAAGTGATCACTGGTTTAGGAAGATAAGCTTTGTTGATTTTACCATTGTTATTAGTGCGTTGCGATAAAGTATCTTGTTGTTGAAAAGCATGTTCTTGCAAAATTTCTTCGTCAAACTCCGTTCCATAACCACATAAATAGTGACGAAAACGGTGTAGGAATGTCCCGTGTTTTAACAAGATTTTGCGATTGATGTACAAGAATCTTGTCTTCTTCAAAGTAGCCTTATAACTAGGTTTTCTTTTCTTAAGGCGATATTTAAAAGTCATATAAGCATATGATGGTTTACAAGTTTGTTTGATTCCAATGTGAGTGCAATATTTATTTTGATAAAACCTAGGTTCAAACAGGAATGATATATCCAAGATAATGAACAAAGGTTGATATGATCAAGTTTCATGATAAAGGATTTGATGTTTCCTGATGAGAAACTGATAATAATGTTGATCTTTTTGCACTTAAGATGGTTCAATCACTAACTTGTTGAATGTTTTATGCTTATGAAAACCTTTGGAAATAACCTATTTGATTGATAAGCTGATTATTTGACCAGTTTAAAGACCTGTGATAGTTGAAGACAAATATACTCGAAAAAGGGTATTTGAAAATGATATTGAAATTTTGGTGTGATATGCAAAAAAACCCTCTATTTTAGATGTAGGAAAACATTTGCGCTGACCTATTTGTCAAAAGCTCTAACCTACGCGATAAATGTGCTACTCTATGTGATTAAAAGTGCTTCTATGTGAAATAAAAGAATTAAAATATAGTGTAAAAGAATAGTTTCATGTTGAAAAGCGTTATTCCAAAGATCAAATGCATGATTCTAAAGGATAAAAGTGTTGTACTGTTGTTTAAAAGAACTGTTCTATTGGTCAAAAGCATTGTTCTGTGCAACAAATGCACAATTCTGACTGTGTTAAAGAGATTTTCAAATTTTCCAGCAAGTTGTCAGATTTTTACTCAATTCAGACTGATGATTTTTTTAGTTTTTGACCATTTTGAAAACATTTTTGAAGACACAAAAGAGATAATGTTTTGGAAATCAAAGTGCACAAGCAAGCACAAATCCTATGGTAGGTCGAGACAATAATTGTTGAATCTCACATGGGGTTTGCCCCGAGGCTACGCTATTCAGAGCAGATATTTAGGTGCTTGACCCCACTGGATCCACCCTCAACACTCACTTCTTTGGGGCAGCCAAGCATCGATTTCCATGAAAACTCCCCATGAAAAACTTTATATCTCTACTAAGAACCGTATGTGTGTGAGCTGCTTCAGAGGTCTGACATCCTGGACCAACAATTACAAGGATTTTGGTAGCAAATACAAAATATTTTTAGTAAGGGCTTCCGGTCATGTGGCCATACATGCGACACTTAAACTCTGTAAATACAGAAGGTTCCCAGCCTACAGAGGTTACGCTCCATAGGGTTAATGGGGAAACATAGTGTCAGTATGAACTAATCAACAAATGTTGTTCACGACTTTCGTCAAAGACATAATTTATTTAGAGTGGATTGGAAGGACTCGATATTAGCCCGTTTCCACTTGGGTCGTTCCCTTCTCATTGCCCCCCTCAAGGCAACTCAGGAAGGCAAGCCCTCTAAAGGTTACACATAAAAGAAATAGGTCTAGTTTTCAAATCACCGTATACGAGTGAGAGCATACTTGCCTACTACTTCAACAAACACGAAAGAAAAAGGTTTATTTTAAGACTTCTAAGAATCTATGTGCAACTAATTTAAGGAAAACACTCAAATGCAAGGTGCATGCTGTTGATTATCCTCCTAGTTAGACTAGATGAGTAAGATATGATGTTTTACTTGAAAAACCCTTAATTTAGCTAAGTGAGGAAATGCATGAAATTTGCTCAAAATGGACCCTGCACCCACAAATGTCAATAGTTTTCAAATTCTTAAGCCTTGGACATTCGGACCTGCAAAATTGTTAGCTTTCAGATTATAAAAATTCAAATTTCACCCAGTGATAGAACATAAGTGCTAAAACTGCAAAAGCGCTATCCTAGATGGCAAAAGCACTATCCTAAACAATAAAAGTGCTAAATTGTACGACAAAGGTGCTAACCCTGTATTTCTTGAATGCGCGAATTCATGATTAAAAACACCATTCTATTTAAAACAGACGTTAAACTAAGCAATAAAAGCGCTAACCTACTTAACAAATGCGTTGTCAAATTTCACAGATGCATGAAACTGACTTACAAAAGCGTTAAATTGATTCTGCGAGAATAAGACAGGATATTAGAAAGGTAAGTGCGAGGCCTGATCCCCACAGTGGGCGCCAAAAATGTTAAAGTTGAACTCCAAAGAAATATCCTGAAACTTGTTAGTTTAGATCATAAAATATAAAAAGGAAATCTACAGGAAACTTAACTTCAACCAATGAAGTAACATGAAGTAAATGAAATAAACAAGATTATACCTTCCACGGTTTACACCTCATTGTGTCCTAACTCCATTGTTCTTGGTTGCAGATGATTTGATCTCAGACAAGCACTGGTAGCTTCCAAGATGGCATATGAAGAATGAACTAATAGTTAACTGATGCTATAATATTCATATGCAAATGATTTAAGCTAACATGATATTAAGCTATGATAAAAATTCTAAAATTGGTATTTGCTTCAAACTCAAACTCATGGATGCAAGAAAAAAACTCCTAGAATGACTATAAGATTAGCTATTAGTTTCAAAATGGCTTAGGAGACCTCTTTTTATAGATTTTTGAGTGCACGAGCTTAGGTGACAGAGATCAACGATCATGATCGAATCTTGCAAATTGGATGGCTATGAGTAAGAGGTTGAAGGTTGAGAGAAAGGGGGAAGGAGAAGACAAGTGTCACTCATCTCACCTTGACTGAGTTGAAGACTTGAGATGATATAGGATAATTGGAAAGGATGTAAGAATGAGAGGACAAGTGGACTCAAGTCCTCCTAAGATATAGTGATGTTAGAGAGAATATAGAAGAAGGCTAGGAAATATGTGCACGTACACAATATTTCATTTATTTTGGAAGTTGGAGATAATTGGCTAATAAATGATTTAATTTAATTGAATTTTGTTGAATTAATTTAGCCACATGATGAATGAGTTGGCAAAGTGGAGATGACATGGAGATGGAAAGGTGAGTTGGAAATATAATTAAATAATTAAGAAATTATTTAATTAATGAGACTATAGAATAGTAGATACATGAACAATTAAATATTAGATATTTAATTAATTGATTAGAAGAAAAGGATATAACGAATTAATTGATAAAATGTTTCAATTAAATTAATTAATAGAAGAATATAAAATGAATTAAATAAATTAATCTTTTCAAATTAACTATTTAATAGAAGAATAATTATTAAATAAATATAAAATATTTATTTAATTGCTCATAACCAATTTTATGTGTATACAATAAGATTTAATATATTGGATCATAAATATAATTTATACAAATGATCTAGTTACGAAAGTAAACAGTCTCAAATACATTACAACATATGTATTTATTATTTATAAACCAAACTTACATGATTGTAAATATGATTGACAAAAGATACTCATTTATAAAAGTAGACTAATTTCTGAAATCTATATGAATGTATTAATCAACTAAATTAATATAAAGCTATTTCTAAAATAAAATTAATATTCTTTAAATTAACATGTTCATATTCCTCATTGAAATGAAAGCTTAATCAAATTTAAGAATCTTGTAAACAAATAAAGACATTTATATTTATAATCATGATAGTTGTGGATACCATCAAAATATGAAGACCTAAAGAATTTTGTGAGACATAATTTCTTCCCATCTATAATAAATTAGAGTAACCATTAGAATAGTCAAACAACAGTATATGTAGGATTGACAAAGTAGAACAACACAATAATATTGTCTAGAATTAAATCTAAAAATTATATATTTTACTTTATCAAGGAGAGTGAATCTTCTATAATTGTTTCTTTGATATCATATCCCATCGCCATCAATTGAAAAGGTTTGCCATAAAATTATAACAAATTAGGTATAAGTCCCGGTTCACCCACCACCTATTTAAAAAAAAGTGAAACTCCAATAAACTGCTTGGCCCTCTCTATTTAAATAAATAAATCATTTTAACAAGTGCGGTTTCATCCCTGAATTATTTAAAGCTATTCAATTAAGTGCCCATTGATCACTTGATTACAAAATATGCTATTAAAAGTTACGTGACGTAAGCCTTGACGTTTGCAGATGAGATTTGAATGCTGGAAAATCTTTCCTTTCAATTAAAAGTTACGTGACGTAAGCCTTGACGTTTGCAGATGAGATTTGAATGCTGGAAAATCTTTCCTTTCAATCGCAACATTGAAATAATTAATTGATATCGCCAATCAATGTTGACTGCAAATGTTTGAAACGGCAAAATAATATAAAATCAATGACGTCACGGAAATGAATTTTATCGGCCGCCCAGATGCCAAATCTGATTTACTCGAACCTATTTAAATTCAATTCAATTCAGATTTCAGGCACAAACATAAAGCGAATTGTCTTCACAAATTATAGATTTTTGACAATGAGTAGTCAGGAAAAGCAGGGCAGCAGTTTGGAAGGGCGCGTAGCCATCGTGACGGGTGCCTCGAGAGGCATCGGCAGAGAAATTGCTCTGCATTTGGCTGAAAAAGGAGCCAAAGTCGTGATAAATTATGTAGGAAACCAGCAAAAAGCAGAAGAAGTCGCAGCCATAATCAATGAAAACAAGGACGGAGAAAGAGCGATTATATGCAGAGCAGATATTTCAGTTTCTGGGGACGTGAAAAAATTATTCGATGCAGCGGAGAAAGCGTTCGGAGGCGTCCACATAATCGTGAACTGTGCGGGAGTGCTCGATTCCAACTCACCCTCAATTGCAAACACGCCTGAAGAGGATTGGGATCGGACTTTCAACATTAACTGCAAAGGAGCGTTTTTGTGCTCGAGGGAAGCGGCAAACAGACTCGTACGTGGTGGCGGTGGCCGCATTATCAATTTGAGCAGCTCGCTTGTGGGGACTGTGAAGCCTGGGTATGGGGCTTACGCCGCCACCAATGCTGCCGTTGAGACCATGACCAGGATTTTGGCCAAGGAGTTGAGGGGGACTCGCATTACTGCAAATTGCATCGCACCAGGTGGGATTGTGACGGAGTTGTTTTTGGAGGGGAAGAGTGAGGAGTTGGTTGATAGGATTGCCATGGAGTCACCCTTTGAGCGGCTGGGGCAGAAGGAGGATGTTGCTCCCGTGGCGGCTTTCCTTGCTACAGATGATGCTGAGTGGGTTAATGGCCAGGTTATTCGTATCAATGGAGGCATCGTTTGAATAAGACTTAAGATTTAGGCTTTTGATTGGTTATAAATAGTATATTAGCTTTTCACAGTCTATGAAATGGAGTATGTAAGCTTGACGTATAATTTGAGTTTCCAATCTCTCTGAGTGATTTATCTTCAGAAAAAGAAAAGAATGAAAATGAGAAATGGAGTATGTAAACTTTATGCATGATTGGAGTTTCCAATCTCTCTGAGTGATTCATCTTCAGAAAAATGAAAGAATGAAAATAGGAAATATTGTAATGTTTTGTTTTCCAAGCAATCACTCAGAAAAAGGAAAGAATGAAAATAGGAAAATTATAATTTTTTGTTTTCCAAACTTTTTTCTTATAATAGCATCTTTCTATTCTTAAAATTTGACATGACTTGTTTTTATAAACAAGATTTTTATTTAAAAATGTTATCAAAATAAAAATTGAAGATCACAAGTTATATCGTTGATAAAGTATTTTGTTTCATCACCTCTTGGCTTCTGTACCGAGAGGATTTCATCACCTCTTGGCTTGATCTTGAACGGTATTTCGTTCGGGTTTCTATATAAATAGGGCGAGAGCGCAAGTTGTAGCTCAATCCTGCGATTACATACTGAGTGTCAATTATGAAGGGGATACATTGCCCTAGACCGATTGACTAGAGATTTAGGTGTCTCGCCTAGAATGTATCTACGTAGGTGTGCCCAAATCTGAGTAAAAACCTTTGTGATTAGAAGTCTTATTCTTATTGTTTTTCGAATACATTGGTGCAAGGGATACATGTCGTGTCAAATTGCAACGCAACATGCAATTTTCCCCCTTTATTTAGATTTGGTGTTGAACGTCTACCATCCATGTATCTAGGCATACCTTTATTCAATGGGGGCAATCAAAGACAATATTTGGTGCGACACTATTGGGAAGTGCACGAAGAAGGTGGGATGTTGGAAGGGGAGATGGTTCACCATGTCTAGCAAAATCACCATGCTTAAGGCAGTCATCGCTATCATACCAATATGTATGCTTTCATGTATCGAATTATCGAATGGGGATAGCACAAAGATAGCCTCTCTGCAAAAAAGTTTCCTTTGGGAAGGCTCCAATGAAAAAGAAACACATACCTCATCTCTTATTGTGGGACACTATAAAAAAAAATTGAAATTGAGAGGGGATGCCAGTATTCGTGAAATGCAAACATAGAACATTGCTCTTGGGGCCAAGCTAACATGGCGGATCTTCAAAATACATGTAGCCCTCTAGAGCAGACTCTTTCATCATCATTAATGATGATGAAACAGTCCCTCACTTTGCTACCATAGGTCTCCAATGGCGTGTGCACTACTTTCTCCAAGCCTAGGATGGTGACAAGAGGGTACTAGTCATTCCAAGAATCATACAAGGAGGAGCTATCAAGGTAACACACCTAATTTTCCATAGGAGGTTAGATTATAGTGCTCCTATATTTGATAATAAAATTCCGTACTGAAGAGCCCCTAGGTGGATTGGCAATAGTGAGTATGATGATTCTCTTAACCGCATACTCACTATTGCCAATCCACCTAGGGGCTCTTCAGTACGGAATTTTATTATCAAATATAGGAGCACTATAATCTAACCTCCTATGGAAAATTAGGTGTGTTACCTTGATAGCTCCTCCTTGTATGATTCTTGGAATGACTAGTACCCTCTTGTCACCATCCTAGGCTTGAAGAAAGTAGTGCACACGCCATTGGAGACCTATGGTAGCAAAGTGAGGGACTGTTTCATTATCATTAATGATGATGACGTCGAATCTTACAAATAGAAAGACTTTGATATGTTGGACTATGATTGTAAGGAACAGTTGCTAAAAAAAGCTCGGCAAGCGACATTTGCTATTATCTAATGGTAACGATAAAATTATGTATTGTGTGGCTAAATTTGATTCTTATCCCAGTAAGATTGACTTTGAGGTCATTAGTACGAAATCGATGCTTATCATTGGCCAACGGAGCTCTGTTGGGGCACAAATGTCCCCCCTAAGATGGGAGCATTTGTTTCGACCACCCTTCACAAGTGCAACTTAATGGGGAATAGACTGCAAAAGATTGGTATCTCGGGCCCTCACTGGTGTACTCTATGCAAAGAAAATGAAGAGACTGCTGACCATCTCCTGATTCAATACAAAGTGGCACAGACCCGTTGGTACCATTTTTGTCACAGACGTAGTGGGTGGTCGAGACCACTTCTAAACGGTGTTTGCGAGGTCTTTGTTTCTGCAAGCGCTTCGGGATCGGTGTACAGCAGACTTCGTTTAAACTCACCTTACATCAGTCTCCAAATCTCCCTCTCGATCTTACACCTAGGACGGGTGACAACCGAACTCTTTCAGGAGGGGTTCGCTCACATCTCCTCAAATGATAAGGTCTTCACTTGTGACGACGATGGTTTGATGGGTGGCCTGTGAACTAGCATTATATTTCTTTAGACAAACACAACACTTAGGAGTAAGAGGTTGAAGACTAGAAGTATCATTTCTTGAAAATTCAAAGGTGCGAGTGTAGCTGCACTCAATGCTCGGTGACTGATGAACTTCAGGAGAAATTTTTAATTAACACAGATATTGAAGGAGTGGTGCAGAGGATCATAGGCGAAAAGCACTTGGTGCAGGCTCAAATTCATAACGTTGAACTTTTGGAGCATTTCTTGTACAACATAGTCCATTCGTTTGGCAGCTTTGAACGTGGAGAAAAAGCAATACGCAGCTACCTCCACTGCCTTGGGCTGCCTTAGCTATGATACTTCGATGGGCCTGGTGGGTGATGCCATTTGCACCGCACTTGTGCGAAGTCTGAGGAGGTCAAATAAGCCATAACATTGTTAAAAGAGGGCCTGTATAGAAAGAGTATGCAAACTTATGCTAATTACGTAAACTATTATGAGAATCTCTTCACCCCTACCCCTATCCATATTGAGAGACTCCAAGAAGATTCGCATATTGGTTTTTGCTCTCTGAAAATCAGAACAACCATTACAATAGTTGAATAACATTTTATATAAGATTGACAAATGAAACAACATTATAAGAATATCTAAAATCAAATTTAAGAAGATTTGAATTTCTATTTATATTGAATTGTATCGCAATATTTAACATTAATAAAAACATTACAATACCCTACGGATACACTTAGCCGAATTGGAGGAAGGGAATCCTCTAGTTATTTCTCTAATCTGTATCCTGCCGCCATCAATTAGGATTGTTTCCCCAAACGATCATAATATTAATATACGAATAATTTATGAAAATTAACTGATACAAAAATACAAGTTTTGTTACAACTTAAAAATATTATTATAGTGGTAACTTTCATTAAATATAGTAATATAATTACGAAATACATTACTAAGGTTACGTGACGTAAGCCTTGACGTTTGCAGATGAGATTTGATGCTGGGAAATACTTAATTAATTAGCCGATCAATTTTGACGAAAAAATAATGTCGACTACATAAGGTCATAGCTGACGTCACTGAAAGGAACGTATCGCCCGCCCACCTGCAAATCTCATTTACTGGAATATTGAAGTCTTCCAATTTCTCGGCTTACAACCATTATTCGATTCAGGCACAAACAAAAAGAAGTCTTAACAAATGAAATTTTGGTCAAATCCCTCACTCTTGATTATCGTAGATCAATATTCTTTGAGAGTTTACATTGATTTTCCTCTTTTGATCCTTCCTCCTTAGAGCTCACTACCTTTTATTCTAGTTAGATCTCGATTGTTTTATAGAATTTTTTGAGTTCATTTTGAAGGATTTTGAAGGATTTTGAAGGAATTTTAAGAATTTTAATGATTTCAAAACTAATCAGTTCAATGCATTCAATATGTGGAGATCTTCATTTAAAAGAAAAGTCATTAAAATAAGAATCGATTATCAAAAGTTACATCTCTAAAAGGTACTTTACTTCAAGAATTTCTAATAAAATTTTCTTTTTTCTTACATATCTTTTGCAATGGCTCCTATTGATGTTCCAATCTCTAACCTAATGCGAACTTGCGCTAATAGGGGGAAGCCTACAAATGTGGGACATAGTTTCCAAATCAACCTCTAGAATTTTAGAAGTTGATTCTTTGTTGGATTTTCATTATGCTCTTATTAGATCACAATGAGAGAAAAGGGAAATAAAGTACTAAGATTCAAATAAAAATCTAGGTGAACAATGCGATTCTTTTCAATGAAATGATTTTTATTTCTCAGCAACATATTTCCAACAACCCAAATTAAAGAAAATATGGAAGTATATCATGAATACATTAAAATCTTTCACAATGAACAAAATAAATAAATGAAAAGATCATGGCTTCATATATTTATTTGCTCATAACTTTCATATCTCATATTCAGATATTACTTATAATGAATTCAAACATATGAAGCTAATGAGGTATAAATGAATACTTGATTTAAAACAAAAAGTCTATAAAGCACATAGGACAAGAGTATTTCTACTTTAGTTTGAGTATGAATAAGTGTGAGGATCTTATTTATGGGAAACTTAGCCTAGAAAAAGTTAGAAGCAACATGATAGAAAATAGTAGACACGATTATTGTTGCATGTATGAAACTACTACATGATTATGAAAAAGTTTTTAATTTGGAATTAAAATCCTTTGGATTGGTGTTTCTAGTTGATGATTGTTATACTACATTTTAAGATGAGGTTCAAGATATAATTTAGATCTTTTGTAATCTTTGGATGTGTTACTTTTCAAGTAGAAACTTCAAACTAGTGACATGCTTTTATAATTTTAAAAAGTTGATTTATCCTTTAGGGTGTTATGTCCATTTAATGGAGGCTTTCTATGATAAATTGAATTGTACAGGATATTAAAAACTAACATTTTATTCATATCCCTCATGTTGTTTCCACAATGCTTTTACATATTTACTTTTGGCATTTTAAGATTGAGTGAAAATGTAACATGTGTGTCTCTTGATTACATCTCTCCCCCTTCTTTATTGGTTCATAGGTTCTTTATAGATAACAAAATGGGACTTACAAACATGTCATGTTGTACTACCTTGAACAATGACACAATGGAAGAGAACTATCAAATTGGCATTCAAGAGATTGTAGTCTACCATGCATCTTGTTGTTAGACTAATTCATCACACATATTAAATGAGTAGTGAGGACATTCAAGTGCTTGTGTGGATTTTGAGAACCAATAGTGCAATAGTGTTCATTTGTCAGACTAAAATATTCTATGCAACACAAAAGGTATAATGAATCTTCACCTTATTTATTTCCATTATCCCTCAAAAATACCAAAAATAAGAGAAGGACAACCAAGATAATATCATGGCTATCTTTAACTAATAGAATAGAGGAAAATAGTTATTAGATTGACAACTTTCTTAAGGTACAAATTACACAAAGTAGGTCGTTAAATCTAATTTTTCATTTTATTTTATTTACATGAACAATAGGGCCCAATTAAATGATGTGAATAGTTCACCCAATAGCACAAAAAATTAAGATATTTTATTGAAAATTAAAATAATGTGCCAATTGGTGATCTAAGTACAAAAGATCTCTAATTTTTTGAGCATCTTTTGAACACAACATTGAAATTTGTAAAAATTGTGCACCATCAAGAAAATTTCTCTAGGTGAACTAGGATGCCATAATTAAAAAAATAACATTAGAATGGTTCATTATCCCATTTAAAAATCTAAAAGTATAAATCAATGAAAAAAGAAAAGAATGCATGGAATCTACTAAAGTGATGCCATGAATGCATGTAAGATAAAATCCTATGAAGGAGAGAAACTAATTTGGCCAAAATAAGCATAGAAAAAATATCTTTAACTCTTGTGATTTCTCACGGGGTTCTTGTTTGAAAGGGAAAATCCAAAAGCTAAACCCTAGGCGTGGGAAATAAATAAAAATTAAACTTAAAAAAATCATTAACCTTCATTAACATCATGCTTTAATGTCATGTTGGTGTCCTTTATTTGAAGGCCTCAAAGGATTTGTACAACTAAGTAGTAACTTATCTTGTCACATGAAATTGCACCCTATTGAAATTAGTTTAACATTCCAATGACACACTGAGAATGATCTCAAGGTGTGGGAACCTATAGTTGAGGTTAGAGACTTAGAGGAAGTTGAATTACTTTTTAAGATGGATAGAATGTGTTGATTCAACCCAACACACATTTAAACTACAAGTAATTGAAAGAAAAATAACATAAAGTACAAAAAATAAAGTAATCAAGGAGAAAATATTTGAAGGTATACATTTTTTTTGTTAGTCCAAGGTATCTTCGCGACCTAGCCCGGCACCCATTTGGGGCAAGACTAGTCCCTGAAGATGTACCAAGCCACCCATAAGCTAGGTGCATCGGTTGATTCCAAGCCTTAGAGTCGAACCCAAGACCAATGGGGATAAAACCCATGGTCCAAGCCAACTCTACTACCTGTCTGGGCTGTTTGAAGGCATATGTTAGCATTACGTGAGAAGCCAAAACAAGAGCAAGTATGATAGGGAGGATCCTAGTTTGCTTGAGTCAGCTTGACTCACTCTAAGACTTTCATCCTAGCCCAACTTGAGAATTCTCCTCTCACTATTCCCCTAATCCACTCTAGGTCCTCACTACCGAGGTTTGATACTCTGCTCTGTGTGAATTCACTTTCATAAATCCACCAACTCACTAATCCACCGGATCTCACTAGCCACCTTGCAGGGTTTTCTCTACCATGGATTATACCTACAACTTCTGCTAAGTTGTTTTCCTCCTCATGCTTGGATCTTCTCTCCCTTTGATCCCATCTTCCTCTGGTCTAAGGCTAACAGCCTAGACTCCAGTCTACCCTGCAAGTGATTCCTCTTGGTCATTGATACCTAGCCAAGTTATCATCAAGCTCGCCTAGGGCCAGTTTGTTGAAACGATCGACGCCATTCCCTAGTCTACTACACATAGAACTCTACTATACATGGATGACTCTTCTTGACAACCTCCAATGGTCGCGTGGATACCATGATGGAGAATCAAGACAGAGCCATGTTATAACTACTTGTCACCAACAGAAAACAAGAAACAAAATGATAACTTATTTACAGAGCCGAGCTTGACACGACTTCAAAATTGGGACTCACAAAACTTAGAAAAGTAACATCTACTCTATCACACTATCATTTAAAGATTTAAGCCATTATTTATAGTTTTCAAACGAAAATTGAACTTTGAGAAAGAAACCAAAAAATAGTCCTCAAATTGTTATTCAAAAGATGTTCTTTATTCCACCTATTGGTGGAGGAGCACCTCATCCCTTCAAGGGCCCATATGTGGGGCATGATTTAGTTTGTTTTTGTTTTGTTTTAAATAGGGTCTATTTAGACCCAATATGATATAATAAGGCCAATAGTGCCATTAAAATGTAAAGGTTGAGTCAGTTGAGTCATATGTCCTGAAAATTGTCAAATTGCTCAGATAGGGCCTAGTGGTCAAAACAAGTCAAAATGGAAATATCAAGGTTGTGGGGAGTATTTTGTGTCATTTTTAATGTTTTAAAATGTTATTTAACCTGTTTGGGGTATTGGATGATCAAGAAGTACAATAAACCAAAAGTTGTCAAAAAGCAAGAAATGATGTCAATGCAACTTTTCAAAGTTGCTTGACAACATTTACAACAAAGGTTGGTTTTGGGTGGTTATAGTTGGTTGGTCAGTTGGGAATCCTTATAATTCTATAAATATGGTGAAATAATTCCTCAAAATGATGTAATTCTCAGAATTGAAGTTTTTGGCAATAATAGTAAGTGGTTTCCTTGCACATTCTGTGTTTTTCCTGAACTTTCCTCACATTCAATTTGTAATTTGTTAGTTTTAACCATTTCTATGTATTGAAGGTTCATTAAAATGGTTTGGGGGTTTAAGAACAGTAAATTACCTTTCATTTCCTTCAGGTTTCATGTCATTTGGTGTTGTTTTGGCAAAGATACAATAAGTTCTCTCAAAATTGTCAAAACCTAGAACTAGGGCAAACTGAGACAAAGATAATGCTATATCTTTTTGGTCTTGGTTGATCAAGCCACAAAAATTGGTGGAAATATGTAATATTATGTAAATTATCATTCCATTATTGTTTCAGGGTTTCATGATAGGTTTTGCACATGGTTTGAGACATGAAGGTGACTGAAAACTTGCCTCAAGAAGGTTTGACTGTCACAAGAAAAATATAGTCCTGATACGGGCTCAATATCTCAAAATGTAACCATTGGATCTTTCTAATTTTTTGATATGTTTGTCATACTTGAGTTTTCTAGAGTCCCACTGGAGGGATCTGCAAAATATGTCCAATGGAAAAAGTTATTCATCTTTGAGTGAACATGTGTCAAAGAGGCCAGTAAGTTCTTGTTTAATAGTAACCTTTTGTACATGTTGAGGGTTGGATCAGAGTACATGGTGTTTGGTAATTAATGGTTGGTATGAGTTTTGAGATGGTGTGTGGAAGTGTCAAGGTTCTATATAAAGTGATGGTATCCTTCAAACAAACTTATACTCCCTTTGGTTTATGACTGCCCTCAATCCCAAGAAACCTATCCTAGTTGGTCTAGAAGGTATGATTGTGTTCATAGGCAAGAAGCAATATGTGTGGAGTTTTATAAAAAATTATGGCAAACCTTCATAAGGGAAAGTGATTAATCATTGTGAAACCTCAACAATGTGAGGTCGATTCCTAAAAGGTGTAGGGATTGTGTGTGGGTGTGAATGCACTACATCAGATTGGTATCAGAGCAAGGGGGTAGTTCTTATTGAAGGTTGAAAGGAGTGAGACAAGATGTCTCCGAAGAATGCAGGTAGAACAAGGGAGATCCAAGAATTGAAGGAGAAGAACACAAGGTTACAAGAGTCCTATCATGCCCTCTTAGCAAGGCTTTAAGCCTTGGAGACTAGTCAGAGAAGAAATGTTGATGTAGGGGATGTTAGTGAAGAAGAGGAAGGAGATGAAGAGTTCCATGAGGCAAAGGAAGAAACTGAAGAGCATATAGACCCTGAAGAACAAAGAACACTCAGAATTCTTAAGGTGGTAAAAGGAGACAAGTACAAGGTAAGGGGTGATATACCAATGTATGATGGTAGTTTGAAAGAGGAAGAACTTTTGGATTGGATAGCAGCAATGGATGCTTATTTTGATGGCGAAGGCATACCTAATGAACAAAAGGTCAAATAGGAAAAGACAAAACTCAAGGGACATGCACTCCTATGGTGGGATCATGAAGAAGCTAATAGAAGAAAGAGAGGAAAGACCAAGGTTACTTCTTGGGGTCGGATGGTGGCTAAACTAAAAGGTAATTTCCTTCCTAAAGACTATGAAATTCAATTGTATAAGAGATTGCAAGGGTTAAGGCAAAAGGAACAAGATGTTAAGGCATATACTAATGAATTTTTAAAGTTGAGTATAAGGTCTGGTAGAGAAGAAGATGAATTTGTTAAGGTTGCTAGATACTTAGGAGGTTTGAGATTTAATATTCAAGATGAGTTGGTTGTGGCTAACCCCAATAATGTCAAGGAATGTTATCAATTATCTCTCAAGGTGGAAGAAAAGATGAAGAGGAGACAAGATAAGGCTGCAAGAGGTAGAGGCAATAACAATGGTAGGGGTAGAGGTAAATTTACTTCACATAAACCAAACAATGAGGAAGAAGGTGAAGTAAAGAAAGATAAAGAGCATTCATTTTCTGATTTTAGAGGTGGTTTTGGTGGTAATAGAGGTAGATTTGGTAGGGGTTTTAACCAATTTTCAGGGAGATGTTACAACTATAATGAGTATGGGCATCCTTGTTTCAAATGTCCTGAGAAGGGAGCATCATCATCATCATCCTCTAGAAGGGTTGCATATGCTCAAGAGGAAGAGGTTAGTGATAGTCCAAAGACAATTGTGTGTACAGGAGAAGTTGGTGAGTGTTTGATGATGAAGAAGTCCTTGTTGAAGACATCAACACAACATGAACCCATTCAAAGGAGAAGCCTCTTTAGGACAAAGTGTAAGTGCAAAGGTAAACTTTGTACTTTGGTTGTTGATTCAGGTTCAAGTGATAATATGGTTTCAAATGAAATGGTTGAGAAATTGCAATTAGAGAGGATACCTTATAAGAATCCATATAAATAATTTTGGGTTAATGATGATATTAGTTTGTTGGTTAAAGAGCAGGCAAGAGTTGATTTTTAGATTGGTGAATACAAGGAAAGTGTTCTATGTGATGTTTTACCCATGGAGTGTAGCCATATCTTACTTGGCAGACCATGGCAATATGACAACCGTACACTCTACAATGGTAGGGAGAACACTTATACTCTTGAGAAGAATGGATTACAATATACATTCTTGCCCATGAGTGAGGATGTTAAGGGTAAAGGTAAGATTGTGATGTTTGGTAAGAAGACATTGGTTCAAGCCGAGAAAATTGAAACAAAATCTACACAAGAGAAGGTGGAACACAAGGATAGCATTGGGGTAATGATTGGTTCTATTTGGTGTCCTACTAAACCCACTTAGATCAGTACACCTATTATGAAAACTGATCCAAATCAGAGTGTTCTAGAGAAGCCACATGAACCAAGCCAACCGGTTCAAGTTTCTACACATGCATATACCGGTTGCCCACCAATGGGAAAGTTCTTTTCTGATCCTTATTGTGTGAATTGGATTGCAGGTTCTTATCCTTTTGTTGTTGCAGGATATTAGATGATTCAAGGTCCCTTTCATGATGGATACTCATGGGGCATGAGTTCTTTTCTAAGGGGAGTATGGTGGAGGAGCACCTCATCTCTTCAAGGGCCCATATGTGGGGAATGATTTAGTTTGTTTTTTTTTTGTTCAAATAAGGTCTATTTAGACCCAATATGATTTAATAAGGCCAATAGTGCCATTAAAATGTAAAGGTTGAGTCAGTTGAGTCATATGTCTTGAAAATTGTCAAATTGCTCAGATAGGGCCTAGTGGTCAAAACAAGTCAAAACGGAAATATCAAGGTTGTGGGGAGTATTTTGTGTCATTTTTAATGTTATAAAATGTTATTTAACCTATTTTGGGTATTGGATGATCAAGAATTACAATAAACCAAAAGTTGTCAAAAAGCAAGAAATGATGTCAATGCAACTTTTCAAAGTTGCTTGACAACATTTGCAAAAAAGGTTGGTTTTGGGTGGTTATAGTTGGTTGGTCAGTTGGGAATCCTTATAATTCTATAAATATGGTGAAAGAACTCCTTAAAAATATGTAAATCTCGAAATTAAAGTTTTTGGCAATAATAGTAAGTGGTTTCCTTGCACATTCTGTGTTTTTCCTGAACTTTCCTCACATTCAGTCTGCAATTTGTTAGTTTTCACCATTGCTATGCATTGAAGGTTCATTAAAATAGTTTGAGGGTTTAAGAATAGTAAATTACCTTTCATTTTCTTCAGGTTTCATGTAATTTGGTGTTGTTTTGGCATAGATACAATAAGTTCTCTCAAAATTGTAAAAACCCAGAACTTGGGCAAACTGAGACAAAGATAATGCTATATCATTTTGTTCTTGGTTGATCAAGACACAAAAATTGGTGGAAATATGTAATATTATATAAATTATCATTCCATTATTGTTGCAGGGTTCCATGATGGGTTTTGCACATGGTTTGAGGCATGAAGGTGACTGAAAACTTGCCTCAAGAAGGTTTGATTTTTCAAGAAAAGTACAGTCCTGATACAGGGTCTATATCTCAAAACGTAACCGTTGGATCTTTCTAATTTTTGGATATGTTAATCATAACCTACTTTTCTAGAGTCCCACCATAGGGAGCTGCAAAATATGTCCAATGGAAAAAGGTATTCATCTTCGAGTGAGCATGTGTCAAAGAGGCCAGTAAGTTATTGTTTAACAGTAACCTTTTATACATGTTGAGGGTTGGATCAGAGTACATGGTGTTTGGTAATTAATGGTTGGTATGAGTTTTGAGAGGGTGTGTGTAAGTGTAAAGGCTCTGTATAAAGTGATGGTATCCTTCAAACAAACTTATACTCCCTTTGGTTTATGACTGCCCTCAATGCCAAGAAACCTATCCTAGTTGGTCTAGAAGTTATGATTGTGTTCATAGGCAAGAAGCAATACATGTGGAGTTTTATAAAAGATTATGGCAAACCTTCATAAGGGAAAGTGATTAATCATTGTGAAACCTCAACAATGTGAGGTAGGTTCCTAAAAGGTGTAGGGATTGTGTATGGGTGTGGATGCTTTGCATCACCTATCCAACCTCGTTACAGAATGCCCATTGGGTATTTTATAGCCTCTACGACATGTCATGAATCATCCCAAACCGACGAGATTGAACTCGACACAATCGGTTTCTAACTGTAACTATCTTTTGATTTCCATCGGGTCATCGGGTTAGCACCGAAACACTTACACTGATGTGTGATGGCAGTTTACAACTCACTTTCTTTTCTATCGGGTCATTGGAGTAGCCTCAAAACACTTACTTCGATGTCCGATGACATTTTACACTTTGCGCACTTCCACATTGGTTTCCATCAGGTCATCGGAGTAGCATTAAAATACTCTTACCGATGGCGGATGGTGCGCTCCCAACAGAATGCTTCATTGTTGGGTTATCGGTGTAGCCCCAAACATGTTTTGCTGATGGCCAATGATGTGCTCCAAACCTGCTTCCTTCCCATCAGGTTATCGGTGTAGCTCCAAACTTGTGATGCCGATAGCCGATGGTGCGCTCCAAACTGCATGCTTTCCCATTGGGTTACCGGGTGACACAAAAACTAGTCTTGCCAATTCTCGATGGCTTCACTTCGATTCGCTCCACTTGCTAACTTCTCGCTGGGTCCCACCATGGTCACCAAGTTACAGGAGGTAAACCTTGTGCAACTTTCCATTGCAGTATAGCGATCGACATTGATCATCCCAGACTTGCTCACCTGTTAGCTGGCAGTTTCATCGGGTTATCGGTGTAGGTGGAAAACACTCCTGCCGATATCCGATGGTTCCACTTTGACTCACTCCAACCGCTGGTGACTCCATCAGGGTAAGTCTTTCCAAAAAACAAAACTTTCACAAAGAAAACAAAAATGCACCCCAAGCTCCAAACATACAACCTAATGGACTAGAACTATTCCTTATGCCAAAATTGCCAAAATTGAAAAGGGTATCTACTCATCCTTAGGTGCTCCTAAACCAAAGTAAACCAATATCCAAGAAGGATACACAAGATTTGTAAGTGGAAAAATTAAAGAGAAAAACCCCAATATTATGTAGATGACATAAATCCTAAATAATTTACAAAGAGAGAGAGAGAGAGAGAGAGAGAGAGAGAGAGAGATGTTGGTATTTTGAATATGTTGATATGGTTTTGTCATTGATGTCAACACTTATCAACTCTGGTTAGTCCACTAACACTTGGAGAATTGGCAATGTTCACCGGCAAACAAGTGACTTATGCACAGTCACCAGTATCTATTTCACCGACAGGATATATTGTTCACCAACACTTGGAATGACATGGAGAATATTTGGTTATGTCAAAAACATCATTTGGACACTTTGTCTTGGAGATTTGTTCATTGGTATATTCGAGTTTGCATATTTGCTGTTACTGGCAGATAGGTCCAGGATAAACACTGGAAGGCTTATCTATTCCAGATCAGCACGACATGCTATGGAGATGATTTATTATCATTGCAAATGCATTAAGCCGACATGTTGAATCGGATATTTCATTGGTTATTCATTTACTTGTAAATTGTTTTGTTGTAATATCTTTTGTAAAGCCGACCTATACATTTTGGTCCTAGGCTTCGGCATATATGTAAGATCTTATTTTATCGAAGTAGAATGTAAGGAAAAAAATGCGAAAAGGATTGTAATGAGGTATATGCAAGAATAAGCAGAGCTATACACGCAGACATCATTTGAAGGTTGAAGGAAGGTTTTTGTGAAGGCATATCAGAACTAAACCGGTACTGAATCTAGCATATGAAGATGCTATTTTGAGCTGTACATCATTATTGGATTTAACCATCCAATTGTAGTCAGTGTGACTCCCATTTGTGTTTGAGTAGTGAGTTCTAGGTGCTTGGCCTTTCTGCATGTGCAGACCCCCTATTGTATACACATACTATATGCAGTAGTATCATCTGATTGTGGGTAAGGTTTCCCACCGTGGTTTTTCCCCTTACAGGGTTTCCACATGCAAACATTGGTGTTATGTGTTATGGAAGTTGTTGTCTTTTTGTTTCATGCATTGATCTTTATCAGTACTACAGTTAACTGATAAAATGTCTACTGACATTAAGTTTGGTTTACCTGTATTAAGCATTGAGTTTTGGTTAAGTTAATTTTAGTTGAAAATCATTAGACAACTGATTCACCCACCCCTCTCAATTGTCTCCGAGACCTAACAATGGAATGTTACCATGAATAAATGAGAGAGGAACCTCAAATATATAGAGGTGAGAGTGCAGTTGTAAATGTATCTCCCAAGCCTAAGCATGCCATCTAGCATCTTATGTGTGTGAAAAGTGTAAAAATCCTCATAAGGAGGAAATATAATTTTTGACATATTTGGAATAAATAAAATGAGTTATGTGAGAACTCATATAAGACAAAGGAATTGTATGAATTCCTTATAAATATTCCTACAAGTAACAAGTAAAAGGAAATTAACTTTATCAAGTAAAGATTAATTTCTAACACCCCCCTTAAGCTTTACTTGGGGGGTTTATATCAAACCCTTCAATGGGTTGTAATCCAAGATTATTATAATGATGAAAAAATTTATCTTTACAAAGTGGTTTGGTGAGAATATCTATAATTTTATCTTCACCTTTATAATATAGAAGAGAATTTTTTTTTCTTCAATTTTCTCTTTTATGACTTGGTATTGAAGAACAATGTGCTTGGTCCTTACATGGAATATTAGATTCTTTTCCAAATCAATGACACTTTGATTATCACAATACAAAGGTGTAGGAGTTGCTTGAGGTAGACCCAAGTCTTCAAGTTATCTTCTTAGCCATAGGGCCTCTTTGGATGCATTTACCTACATGATTGGTACAACCCTTATATATAACTTTGGTAGAGCCAAGATAAGTATATTATTGTTTCTTACTATTACATGAGATTGCACCTAATCCAACAAAAAACAACATCCACAAGTAGATCTCTCATCATTGGTATTCCCCCCTAGATTTGAATCAGTATATCGTTTCAAAATAAATTCACAATTTGCATGTCATAAAATAAACCTACATTAAGAGTGTCTTTGTCTTCAGTTTCTTCTACAAGTGTTTCAGCTCTAACAAATGCTCCATCAAATATTTCAACTGATTTCTGTGTGATTCTTGGTTGAGCCTTTGTAGGTTTTCCATATGATTTAGGTGAAACTGGTAAGTTATGCAAATAACACTTTCCCATTCCTTCATCATTTAATTTGAGCATTTTCTCAAAATTTTCCCATAATTTCTCTTGAGTTTCTTGAGTGGGATAGACTAATTCTCTGTTATGTGGAACTCTTGCATCTTGTGCTGGTTTCAAATTATTGCAATATTGACTGGAATTTGCTGCCATAGTGATTTCTTGTCCATTATGAGGAAACTTAACACATTGGTGGTATGTAGAAGGAACTTCTTGAATGCCATGATTCCATGGTCTTCCTAGAAGAATGTTATAAGATAAGTTCAAGTCCAGAACCTGGAACAATGTATAACTTTCCACGGGTCCTATTTTGATTGGTAACACCACAGTTCCTTTAGAAGAACGTTCTTCCTCATCATACACCTTGATAGTTATTTTCTTCTTTGGATCTACTGTATTTTCTGAATATCCCAAAGCCTTTATTAAACTTAATGCACAAATGTATAAGCCATACCCACCATCTATGAGCACGCGTTTGACACAGGTTTTATGAATGGTGACTTCAACATGTAAGGGACCATTGTGAGGGTGTTGCAAGGATGCGTCATCATTTTCAGAAAAGGACAAGAAATGTGGGGCTATGAGGTGTCCCACCATTTGTTTGAACTGATCCACATCTAGATCTTTTGAGACTGTTGTTTTTGTTAGAGCCTTCTCCAATATTTCCTTATGCATAGACGAAACTTTTAGGAGCTCCAAAATTGAAATTTTAGTGGGTGTCTTTTGTAATTGTTCCACTAAATTGTATTGTCTTGAAGTGGATGTTGATTTATTTGTTATACCCAGAAATGTAACCTTCGCTTTGCTTCTTGTAATAACATTGATTGGTTCTGAAGGTGTGTTGTCTTTGACAATGATGAAATTTACCACAACATCATATGTGTAAGTGTAGTTTACTTTAGCTTTTCCTTTTTCATCTTTTGGTTTGGATTGTTCACCTTTTTCATAATTTGGAAGTGGATTTTTGAATGCTAGATGTGATTCATTCATCTTATGACCATCCACTGTGATAGTTCCATTATCGATTAAATCTTGAATAAGATGCTTGAATCTTTGACAATCATTGGCTTGGTGTCCTTTGTTTCGATGATAATTGCAAAAATGATTGTCATTCCACCAATTAGGTTTGACTTGAGGGTCATAATTCCTTGCTTCTGGTAAGGTAATCAATTTATTTGCAAGAAGAGTTTTCAAAGCTGATTCCAACGGTTCTCCAATGTTTGTGAATTTCTTGCGAGGATTGGAGAAGAAAGACTTGGATCTACTGTTCTCTTGATTGTTGTTGTTTGGTACTTGACTTGATAAGTTTAAGATTGGTTGTTGTTTGGTAGCATTGCTGTCATCATTTCCTCCATTGGTAACATTCCTATTCTTTGACCAAAATTTAGGTTTGTCATTGTTATTGTTGTTGTTGTTGTAGGAATTGCAAAATTTTAACTCTCCTTTCTTTACCATTGCATCTTCTATCTTTAGACCATTTTCAATCATTTTAGCAAAAGGAGGACATTGCATTTTAAGAGGAAACTCTTTTCACTGATAAGGTTGTCAATGAATATGTCCATTTTCTCTTGATCGGGTACATGTCTCTTGGATATCTATTTAACATTCATTTCCGTCATTGTAAAAAGACCATGAAAGGTTCACCATTGTTTTGCTTGACGTTACATAGATCTAGCATTGTTATCTCATTTCTTACATTATAGGAGTATTGTGAGATAAATCTATTCACAAGTTCTTCAAAATATTTAATCCCAGATGGTAATCTTGAGAACCATTCCGTTGATTGTCCACTTAAGCTTCTAGGGAATAAACGCATCAGGTAAGTTTCATCGTGTGCAAATTCCATACTCATGGTGCAAAATTTTCTAATGTGATCTTGAGGATCGGATTTCCCATCATATTTATCATATTTAGGGACTTCACAATGTTGTGGGAATGGTATCATGTTTAAACTTTTGTCAAAAGGATATGGGAAGATGTCCTCTAATGAATATTTCTTAGAATTTGTTCCATTCTGTATATCTTGTATTTGTTGTTGTAAGGTTTCTATTTGTCGAGTGAGAGTTAACAAAGGATTATCAATATGGGTTCTTCTTGCATCCTCATAAGTTCTTCTGTCACCACACTCTCTTCTTGTATCATCATGGTCTTTTCTCGTTTATCTCCTCTTGTTTCCTCATGATTTACTTGATTTACATCCTCGTTATTGGGATCATCAGTGTTTTGATGGTTACTCATCTCTGCATCTTGTTTCAAACTTTCTATGTTAAAGTCTTGTGGCAATTTAGCTCCTGATTTTGTCAACATTAGGATGTACTTTTCTTTTTATTTTTCCAATAAATTTTCCATTAGTCTGTCAAATTTATAATCTTGTTCTAGGTCTCTAATGGTGTTATTTACTACTTCTTCACCAACATCTATGTATTCAAATTGATGAAACATTGGATTTTCTTCCATTTGTTTTTGTTGTTTTCTGAATTGCTCGTATTGAGCTCTAGTCCAAACTAGCATGTGATTGATTTGGACTTCTCGAGTTTTGATCTTCTAAAATGTCACTCAATAAGTGATCACTGGTTTAGGAAGATAAGCTTTGTTGATTTTACCATTGTTATTAGTGCGTTGCGATAAGGTATCTTGTTGTTGAAAAGCATGTTCTTGCAAAATTTCTTCGTCAAACTCCGTTCCATAACCACATAAATAGTGACGAAAACGGTGTAGGAATGTCCCGTGTTTTAACAAGATTTTGCGATTGATGTACAAGAATCTTGTCTTCTTCAAAGTAGCCTTATAACTAGGTTTTCTTTTCTTAAGGCGATATTTAAAAGTCATATAAGCATATGATGGTTTACAAGTTTGTTTGATTCCAATGTGAGTGCAATATTTATTTTGATAAAACCTAGGTTCAAACAGGAATGATATATCCAAGATAATGAACAAAGGTTGATATGATCAAGTTTCATGATAAAGGATTTGATGTTTCCTGATGAGAAACTGATAATAATGTTGATCTTTTTGCACTTAAGATGGTTCAATCACTAACTTGTTGAATGTTTTATGCTTATGAAAACCTTTGGAAATAACCTATTTGATTGATAAGCTGATTATTTGACCAGTTTAAAGACCTGTGATAGTTGAAGACAAATATACTCGAAAAAGGGTATTTGAAAATGATATTGAAATTTTGGTGTGATATGCAAAAAAACCCTCTATTTTAGATGTAGGAAAACATTTGCGCTGACCTATTTGTCAAAAGCTCTAACCTACGCGATAAATGTGCTACTCTATGTGATTAAAAGTGCTTCTATGTGAAATAAAAGAATTAAAATATAGTGTAAAAGAATAGTTTCATGTTGAAAAGCGTTATTCCAAAGATCAAATGCATGATTCTAAGGGATAAAAGTGTTGTACTGTTGTTTAAAAGAACTGTTCTATTGGTCAAAAGCATTGTTCTGTGCAACAAATGCACAATTCTGACTGTGTTAAAGAGATTTTCAAATTTTCCAGCAAGTTGTCAGATTTTTACTCAATTCAGACTGATGATTTTTTTAGTTTTTGACCATTTTGAAAACATTTTTGAAGACACAAAAGACATAATGTTTTGGAAATCAAAGTGCACAAGCAAGCACAAATCCTATGGTAGGTCGAGACAATAATTGTTGAATCTCACATGGGGTTTGCCCCGAGGCTACGCTATTCAGAGCAGATATTTAGGTGCTTGACCCCACTGGATCCACCCTCAACACTCACTTCTTTGGGGCAGCCAAGCATCGATTTCCATGAAAACTCCCCATGAAAAACTTTATATCTCTACTAAGAACCGTATGTGTGTGAGCTGCTTCAGAGGTCTGACATCCTGGACCAACAATTACAAGGATTTTGGTAGCAAATACAAAATATTTTTAGTAAGGGCTTCCGGTCATGTGGCCATACATGCGACACTTAAACTCTGTAAATACAGAAGGTTCCCAGCCTACAGAGGTTACGCTCCATAGGGTTAATGGGGAAACATAGTGTCAGTATGAACTAATCAACAAATGTTGTTCACGACTTTCGTCAAAGACATAATTTATTTAGAGTATATTGGAAGGACTCGATATTAGCCCGTTTCCACTTGGGTCGTTCCCTTCTCATTGCCCCCCTCAAGGCAACTCAGGAAGGCAAGCCCTCTAAAGGTTACACATAAAAGAAATAGGTCTAGTTTTCAAATCACCGTATACGAGTGAGAGCATACTTGCCTACTACTTCAACAAACACGAAAGAAAAAGGTTTATTTTAAGACTTCTAAGAATCTATGTGCAACTAATTTAAGGAAAACACTCAAATGCAAGGTGCATGCTGTTGATTATCCTCCTAGTTAGACTAGATGAGTAAGATATGATGTTTTACTTGAAAAACCCTTAATTTAGCTAAGTGAGGAAATGCATGAAATTTGCTCAAAATGGACCCTGCACCCACAAATGTCAATAGTTTTCAAATTCTTAAGCCTTGGACATTCGGACCTGCAAAATTGTTAGCTTTCAGATTATAAAAATTCAAATTTCACCCAGTGATAGAACATAAGTGCTAAAACTGCAAAAGCGCTATCCTAGATGGCAAAAGCACTATCCTAAACAATAAAAGTGCTAAATTGTACGACAAAGGTGCTAACCCTGTATTTCTTGAATGCGCGAATTCATGATTAAAAACACCATTCTATTTAAAACAGACGTTAAACTAAGCAATAAAAGCGCTAACCTACTTAACAAATGCGTTGTCAAATTTCACAGATGCATGAAACTGACTTACAAAAGCGTTAAATTGATTCTGCGAGAATAAGACAGGATATTAGAAAGGTAAGTGCGAGGCCTGATCCCCACAGTGGGCGCCAAAAATGTTAAAGTTGAACTCCAAAGAAATATCCTGAAACTTGTTAGTTTAGATCATAAAATATAAAAAGGAAATCTACAGGAAACTTAACTTCAACCAATGAAGTAACATGAAGTAAATGAAATAAACAAGATTATACCTTCCACGGTTTACACCTCATTGTGTCCTAACTCCATTGTTCTTGGTTGCAGATGATTTGATCTCAGACAAGCACTGGTAGCTTCCAAGATGGCATATGAAGAATGAACTAATAGTTAACTGATGCTATAATATTCATATGCAAATGATTTAAGCTAACATGATATTAAGCTATGATAAAAATTCTAAAATTGGTATTTGCTTCAAACTCAAACTCATGGATGCAAGAAAAAAACTCCTAGAATGACTATAAGATTAGCTATTAGTTTCAAAATGGCTTAGGAGACCTCTTTTTATAGATTTTTGAGTGCACGAGCTTAGGTGACAGAGATCAACGATCATGATCGAATCTTGCAAATTGGATGGCTATGAGTAAGAGGTTGAAGGTTGAGAGAAAGGGGGAAGGAGAAGACAAGTGTCACTCATCTCACCTTGACTGAGTTGAAGACTTGAGATGATATAGGATAATTGGAAAGGATGTAAGAATGAGAGGACAAGTGGACTCAAGTCCTCCTAAGATATAGTGATGTTAGAGAGAATATAGAAGAAGGCTAGGAAATATGTGCACGTACACAATATTTCATTTATTTTGGAAGTTGGAGATAATTGGCTAATAAATGATTTAATTTAATTGAATTTTGTTGAATTAATTTAGCCACATGATGAATGAGTTGGCAAAGTGGAGATGACATGGAGATGGAAAGGTGAGTTGGAAATATAATTAAATAATTAAGAAATTATTTAATTAATGAGACTATAGAATAGTAGATACATGAACAATTAAATATTAGATATTTAATTAATTGATTAGAAGAAAAGGATATAACGAATTAATTGATAAAATGTTTCAATTAAATTAATTAATAGAAGAATATAAAATGAATTAAATAAATTAATCTTTTCAAATTAACTATTTAATAGAAGAATAATTATTAAATAAATATAAAATATTTATTTAATTGCTCATAACCAATTTTATGTGTATACAATAAGATTTAATATATTGGATCATAAATATAATTTATACAAATGATCTAGTTACGAAAGTAAACAGTCTCAAATACATTACAACATATGTATTTATTATTTATAAACCAAACTTACATGATTGTAAATATGATTGACAAAAGATACTCATTTATAAAAGTAGACTAATTTCTGAAATCTATATGAATGTATTAATCAACTAAATTAATATAAAGCTATTTCTAAAATAAAATTAATATTCTTTAAATTAACATGTTCATATTCCTCATTGAAATGAAAGCTTAATCAAATTTAAGAATCTTGTAAACAAATAAAGACATTTATATTTATAATCATGATAGTTGTGGATACCATCAAAATATGAAGACCTAAAGAATTTTGTGAGACATAATTTCTTCCCATCTATAATAAATTAGAGTAACCATTAGAATAGTCAAACAACAGTATATGTAGGATTGACAAAGTAGAACAACACAATAATATTGTCTAGAATTAAATCTAAAAATTATATATTTTACTTTATCAAGGAGAGTGAATCTTCTATAATTGTTTCTTTGATATCATATCCCATCGCCATCAATTGAAAAGGTTTGCCATAAAATTATAACAAATTAGGTATAAGTCCCGGTTCACCCACCACCTATTTAAAAAAAAGTGAAACTCCAATAAACTGCTTGGCCCTCTCTATTTAAATAAATAAATCATTTTAACAAGTGCGGTTTCATCCCTGAATTATTTAAAGCTATTCAATTAAGTGCCCATTGATCACTTGATTACAAAATATGCTATTAAAAGTTACGTGACGTAAGCCTTGACGTTTGCAGATGAGATTTGAATGCTGGAAAATCTTTCCTTTCAATTAAAAGTTACGTGACGTAAGCCTTGACGTTTGCAGATGAGATTTGAATGCTGGAAAATCTTTCCTTTCAATCGCAACATTGAAATAATTAATTGATATCGCCAATCAATGTTGACTGCAAATGTTTGAAACGGCAAAATAATATAAAATCAATGACGTCACGGAAATGAATTTTATCGGCCGCCCAGATGCCAAATCTGATTTACTCGAACCTATTTAAATTCAATTCAATTCAGATTTCAGGCACAAACATAAAGCGAATTGTCTTCACAAATTATAGATTTTTGACAATGAGTAGTCAGGAAAAGCAGGGCAGCAGTTTGGAAGGGCGCGTAGCCATCGTGACGGGTGCCTCGAGAGGCATCGGCAGAGAAATTGCTCTGCATTTGGCTGAAAAAGGAGCCAAAGTCGTGATAAATTATGTAGGAAACCAGCAAAAAGCAGAAGAAGTCGCAGCCATAATCAATGAAAACAAGGACGGAGAAAGAGCGATTATATGCAGAGCAGATATTTCAGTTTCTGGGGACGTGAAAAAATTATTCGATGCAGCGGAGAAAGCGTTCGGAGGCGTCCACATAATCGTGAACTGTGCGGGAGTGCTCGATTCCAACTCACCCTCAATTGCAAACACGCCTGAAGAGGATTGGGATCGGACTTTCAACATTAACTGCAAAGGAGCGTTTTTGTGCTCGAGGGAAGCGGCAAACAGACTCGTACGTGGTGGCGGTGGCCGCATTATCAATTTGAGCAGCTCGCTTGTGGGGACTGTGAAGCCTGGGTATGGGGCTTACGCCGCCACCAATGCTGCCGTTGAGACCATGACCAGGATTTTGGCCAAGGAGTTGAGGGGGACTCGCATTACTGCAAATTGCATCGCACCAGGTGGGATTGTGACGGAGTTGTTTTTGGAGGGGAAGAGTGAGGAGTTGGTTGATAGGATTGCCATGGAGTCACCCTTTGAGCGGCTGGGGCAGAAGGAGGATGTTGCTCCCGTGGCGGCTTTCCTTGCTACAGATGATGCTGAGTGGGTTAATGGCCAGGTTATTCGTATCAATGGAGGCATCGTTTGAATAAGACTTAAGATTTAGGCTTTTGATTGGTTATAAATAGTATATTAGCTTTTCACAGTCTATGAAATGGAGTATGTAAGCTTGACGTATAATTTGAGTTTCCAATCTCTCTGAGTGATTTATCTTCAGAAAAAGAAAAGAATGAAAATGAGAAATGGAGTATGTAAACTTTATGCATGATTGGAGTTTCCAATCTCTCTGAGTGATTCATCTTCAGAAAAATGAAAGAATGAAAATAGGAAATATTGTAATGTTTTGTTTTCCAAGCAATCACTCAGAAAAAGGAAAGAATGAAAATAGGAAAATTATAATTTTTTGTTTTCCAAACTTTTTTCTTATAATAGCATCTTTCTATTCTTAAAATTTGACATGACTTGTTTTTATAAACAAGATTTTTATTTAAAAATGTTATCAAAATAAAAATTGAAGATCACAAGTTATATCGTTGATAAAGTATTTTGTTTCATCACCTCTTGGCTTCTGTACCGAGAGGATTTCATCACCTCTTGGCTTGATCTTGAACGGTATTTCGTTCGGGTTTCTATATAAATAGGGCGAGAGCGCAAGTTGTAGCTCAATCCTGCGATTACATACTGAGTGTCAATTATGAAGGGGATACATTGCCCTAGACCGATTGACTAGAGATTTAGGTGTCTCGCCTAGAATGTATCTACGTAGGTGTGCCCAAATCTGAGTAAAAACCTTTGTGATTAGAAGTCTTATTCTTATTGTTTTTCGAATACATTGGTGCAAGGG